>NC_056745.1:1029803273-1029810773 GCF_019279795.1 Protopterus annectens | reverse complement strand
CCCATCAGTGTCAAACAAAAACAATTTCCAAAACTGACTATAAATCTCCTCAGAGCAGGTATAAGTAGCTTTACAGCCACCATCCTGTCAGTTGGAACTAGCAGTAGTGTCCAAGCCTACACCATAATGCTATGTGCTCACCTACATAGCTGTATGGACTCAGCAATACCTGGCAGGACAAAATCATCTCCCTCAAGGTAGGGTAAACCTCTGTGGTGGACAGCAGCAATACACAAATCCCAAAATAGGTGGGAATAATTGCTGGACATGGCCAAGAAGGAGCAGGTGCCAAATTGGAGGAAATGTCAACTTTGTCTGAACAAGCAAATAAGGTCACAAGTGAATTACATAAGGCTAGCTTTGAGTGAAAATTGGACACATTCATCAAGGTCAATGACAAGGCCTTCCTCACATATGTCTTCAGTCTCATAGGCAACACCCAAATCAGCTCTGTAGTGGTGGTCAATAACACCACATACACATGCAGCTTAGATATAGCCAAACTGCTTCAGACATGTAAACATCACCCCGCTGTTCCCCCATCAGTACGCATGGACATGCACAGCACCTTCCCCCCTCCCCTCATCATCAGGAAGCAGGTCCATAATGCCCTCTCAAAGGCAACTAACTGAAGTCTCCATGAGGCCTGATACCATCCCTGGCTGCATCCTACATGAACTCAGGCATGAACTCACAGCTCGATTACACACTGTAGTCAACCAAAGCCTGAGCTCCAGTGTCATCCCATCTGCACAGAGGACAGCCACTGTCATCTCTCTACACAAAGGTGGAACAATCCACTGACCCAGCCAATCATATGCCCATCAGCCTAATTAGCCTGATCTGCAAGGGCATGGAAAACATTATCAAGGACCTTGTAATCAGGGACATCGGCAACTTTAAAATGCTTCAGCCCACACAGTGTGGTATTGTCATAGGGAGATCAGGCCTGTTAAATCTGGTTGACTTCTTTAAAGCGGTCAACAAACAGAAGGACAAGGGGAAGATGGTGCACACTGCCTACCTTCACCTAGCCCAAACTTCTGACAATAATCCCCAAGTGGCCATGATACATAAGCCTACACAGCTAGGCATCAACCTGTATGTTACCAGATGGGTAGCTAACTCACACAGGGACACAGGTGGAATAACAGGACTGTGTATTTTGTTTCCCATGACTCAATGATAGTACCCACTCCATTATATGTATGGTATATTCCATATAGCAATGTGATTTCCAGGTATGTCAGTCGAGCAGGGACACAGGTGGAATAACAGGACTGTGTATTCTGTTTCCCATGCCCTTATACATGGAGCACATCACTAGGGTTATTGAGGCACTTGGCTTGTTGTGGATATGGAGTGTATTTCACAGATGGGGTAGTGTGTGGGACATGTATCTGTCACACCAACAAGCTGTACTTATATCACAGATCAGGTTGATGCTGTGCTTACAGGTTGATTGAGTGGGCCTTGACTTCCAGATGTGCAACAGTCCCATCAAGGCAGGGTCTGGATTGCTTTGCAAGCCAGAAAGGGGTCACCTCTGCAGATTCTGTGTGGAACAGAGTAGATGGACAGTGTTGTTAGCCTATCTGTATAGGGTAAGTGTTTGTGGTCCTGAATTATCCTAGTGGGGAACCTCTGTGGTCTCTCCAGCTGCTGCATGTGCTTTGTGAGGTACATGGCAAAGGGGGCATTGAACAAAATAATTGGCCTCATAAGGTTAGCATACATGGCTGTTATGGCCTCTTTGTCTCTGGATGGGATACCCTTACATTTGAGTTTTCCCATCTATGAAACTTTCTGTACAACGGGAGCAACATGGTGCTCATACATCAGGTTGCTATCAACCTGGGTGGCCAACTACCTCACTACTGATTGTGTATGTAGGACATTGTTGTTACTGTGATACTATGTGGGAATGTCAGTCTCACTGAAGGGGATGATGATGCATCAGCAGGCATTCAGCCTGAGGCCATGTTTCTGGCATCAGGCAGTTGTCTTGGTGAGACCCTCTTGTAGAACATCCACATCACTTTGGGTATTGATAACTGTTCCCAACCGGCAGTCATTTGCCAACTTGGTCAGCCATGGCTGGTGTTTTTGGCCTGCACAATGGATTGCTGCCTTGTTGATAGAGTTCATGTACTATGGGCAAGTGGGGTATGGTGGCTAAAGGTTCGGCAAGGTCATGTCTTTGTTGGTTGCCTCAGGAAAGTCATACAGAGTTCACTGACATATATCCCCGAGGATGGTAGACCATGTAGGGTAATATATTTGGATTTTGCCAATGTCCCTGGTAATGAGATCCATGATAATCCATTGCATGGCATTGCAGATCAGGCTAGTAAGGCTGATGGGTCTTTGATTTCCTGGATCAGCAAACACTCCATCTTGGTGTGAAGGGATGACAGTGGCTGTCTTCCACTCGGCTGTGACATAGACAATACTCAGGTTTTGGGTGTGTAGGGTGCTTAATGATGCTGCCAGTTCATGCCTGGGTACATGTAGTTTGCAGCCTGGGATATATTCAGTTCTCATGGAGGCTGTCTTCTTGACTTTGAGTGGGCAGTGATGTCCTGCTCCCTAGTGATAAGGGTTGGGTGCTTAGGTACTGGGGATGTCCTACTTTCCTGATAGGTGGGCAGAGGGGAGACACTCCAATGAACCCATCAGCCAGTGGAGTGGCTATATCTACAGAATATGTGTATGTGGTGTCCTTGACCACTTGTTCTGCACAGATCTGGAAGCTTCCTTTGGGAATGCAGAAATATGTGAGGAAGGCCTTATGAATGTCTATCTTAGATGTGGGCAATTTGGACCTAGATTTGCCTTTAGTGGATTTCACTGTTGCTTTTATTTGTTTGTTCAGGCTAAGGGGTGATTACTTCAAATTGTACACCTGATCCTTCTTGGTCCTGGACAGCAATGTTATCCTTTTGGTATATAGTTACTTTATTGCAGATGTTTGCGGGCAGGTTTACTCTCCCTTGCAGATTGTGATGTTGACCTGTCACGTATTCCTGATTCTGTGCTTGTCTATCTGTATGCTGGCATGCTAGTTTTGTGTACATTTGGAAGTTGGTGCCTGTTCCTCTGCTGGGGTATGTGGCTGTTCAGCTGTTTATACCATTCCTCTGGTGGTTCTGATCAACTTGTGGGACATTTTCCTTCTACCAAGGCTAGAGGTGGGTCAGGATAGATGGTGATATGACATGTGACCACTTTTCTCTCAGATTTTGCCAGGGAGGATGATACTGTAGGGGTGCTGCAGTGGTTGATCATGGTGGTTACTGCCACATCCAACATAGGTATCAAATCTTGAGGGGTATCAAATAGCTGTTCTAAGGATGTAACATTAATAAGATGGAGGCATCTCTATGAATTTCTGTTCTGGCATAGTTGGATTCCTAATCAATGTTTGGGTAATACAAGTCAGCCAAGATTAGGGTGACAGTGGAGTCTTGATAGATTTGTAGAGGGCAAGATATGTGGGGTGGGTTACCTGAATCAGATATGTGTCCCTGTATCTACGTATAATTTGCATATGGGTCTTGTCAACAGTTGACTGCACTTGGAGTGTCTCGTGTGTGTGTTAGACTGTTTGACCAGCCTGGAAGTGTGTGGCTGTCTAATATATATCTATACTCCACCTCCTTTGACTTTGTTGCCCACATTTTGGAGTCTGGCTGTGGGATAAGATGAGTGATCAGGTAAGGATGGGTTTCTCTCTGTGGCTGTGGGCCAAGTTGTTGTGAGAGCACAGATGTCACCATCTTCCAGGGTTATGACTGCTTGCAGTGAGTGCATTTTTCCATTTATACTCCTAGAGTTTAGTGGCACAGCCTTTAATTTGCATTTAGTTGAGTATTTTATGGTGGTAGTATGGACCCCATGACTTTTCCTACAGGGGCACTCTGAGGGAGGCAGGCCCTTTGCCAGAGGTCTGAAGGCAAAGTGAGACAGATGCAGGCCATCTCTTGCAAGGCAGTGTGGTCTGCCGATTATATTTTCCCAGTCTGCCAGGTAGTGGATACCCCTGGGATGGCACCAGTAAGGAAACCAAGCATTACTGACAATCATTTTCTGTTTGTATTGAGCCATCATTCTTGGTGACAGCAGACTGCTGCTTAAGGCTAGGGACATACATGCATGGGACACAGCAAGCTGAATCATGTCTGTCTTCCTATAGTCCAGGGAGGTACATCTGACATTGTTCACACCACCATGGACCAGGCTGGAGTGATACCTGTACCTGTTGTAATGTGACTTGAGTGCATGTGTGATATGGTAGATTACAGCACCTGACAAACAAGTGACCATGACTTTCTCCTTATCCTGCCTAGAGAGAGACACATCTGTGTGTCTCCCAGTGGAGTCTTCTATGAGTAGTATGTTGGGTGTACGGTAAGGCCTTAGTGTTTGCAAGACCCTGGTGTGAGGACTCTGCATGGTCTGTGGTGTATATGTTTGTGGAGTTCTCATGTGTTTTTGCATCTGAGGTGTCCTTTGTTTGGGTCTTTGTTTTGCTGCACACCTCAGCTTACATGGGTGTGTGTTGTGTATTTGCAGGTGATGTTTACTGACTCCATACACTGCATAGCACCTATGTTACTGCACAATCTGTTCTGATGTGCACATTCTCCATTTGTCTGGCCAGTGGTTCCCCTTCCCCTTATGTGTGTCTCTTTGTCCTTCTGTAGTCCAGTCACAGGCTTTGCCCACAGTGGCTGCTATCTATTTGTAATTCTGATGTGAGCTGGGTAAATGATGTAACATCACACACAAGGTTGTGGACTTCACATCTCTGAGTATACCTATTTAGCAGGTTGTCCATCATTGCGCCACTACATTTGCTGTGATCCTCAGATGGTTTGTGTTACTATATGTTATTATGAGGCTACATGTTGGCCTAGCTGTCAAACCGTCAGAGACTGACATCTGGACAGGCCCATATATGACAGTCAGACAAAGGCCCACACATGGTGACAGGGTGTTAACACTGTTCTGCCAAACATAGACAGTTGGGACACCAGTTTGGTATTTGCTTGCTTTCTCTTATGGGTATGACATCTGCTTCTCCACTGTCTGCCATTGATGTTTTGACATTACCCTTTCTTGTTTTGCAGATAGTTGCCAGGCGAATGCAATGTTAGGACAAGCATAACAGATATACAAGGCATACTTGTGCTCTTTCTGTGACAACCTGTCATTACAGGGGTATGGATGTTGGCCAGTGACATGTTGTTAGTGCTAACACAGTAAGGTGGCAGCCTTTTATAACTTGGCAGTATACTGACCTTCAGGTATCTGCTGTCCTACTAGGCATCATACCTCCAGACTTTTTAGAGCCAGACATCTTGACAACACCATAAGTAATTTGGGTACAAAGGCCTACATATAGGGAACATTGTTAACTATTCACCTTACAAACCTAGAAAGGTGATACAATAATAGGTTTTGCATTAGCATGCATTATCCTAAAGGGTATAAAGTCTGTAACGACAGTCTGTCATTATTTTCTGACTTTAGTCTTTCATGATTTGCCAATGATTTGCCAGAAAACCACAATATCTTGATAAATAGACCACAAAGATGATGCAAATCTCTGAAGTCTGAACATTCTGCAAAAAGCCTATATGGTTGTGAGGTATGCTAGGCACTGTGTAGGTTACTCTGAGCTGTGCACTGTCCATATGTGTGGCCCCCTGTCCCTGACCTGTCCAGCTTTTCTGCAGTAATGGGTATTGATGCCTGGACAGTGTGTAAAACTCCTATCATAGCTGTATTTGACATGCAAAATAGTTGACACTGCAGTTCTTGGAACATGGACCCTGTCAACCACAGGAATGTACCTAGGCCACTGAGACACGACAGCCAGGAGTAAGTGCTGGCCACATCCTGACAGTATTAACCACACATATACATAGCTCATTGACACCTGCATACTGTGGACATGCAACAACCTATCAAGTTGATTGGGACAACCCTGGGAATGTGTGCTCTGCTGCTAATACCTTACAAACAATAATGTTACTTCATATCTATGGGAACATGGGTGTGTGTGGGGCACACCTGTCAACTGTCCACATTTGCACAGACTGTGCTGATGTTCCCTTTACATTTTGGTTCCATTTAGCATAGTATTGTGCCTGTCTTGGAAAATACAGGCATATCACTAAAGACCACAGGCTAAATTGTAATGGCAGACATTTGGATGTCAGACTTCTTACCTTTCAGAGCCTTACTGCAACAGCAAGGCCTGCTGTGATAACACTGTGTAAGTCTATATGAGAATATGTCATCATTGTCCCCATTTGTGGGCCTTTGCTAGACATTTCTTTATGGTTTTCTATGGCTGACTTGCTGGGTGAGGCTGAGGGGTGAGTATGGGACCTCACATTGACATCAATGCATGTGACATATGACCCCTGTTAGTTAGCCCCTCACATATAGTGCAGTGAGATTTGTCACCTAGGGGACTACTACATACTCTGGGGAAGCCAGTATTGGGTGGACATTTCCTGCTGTCCCACATAGCTGTCAGTTGTCTGCTGCTATCTCAGTAGGCCACCCCATTCCCTTGCATGCATGCAGTGATACAATAGCTATACTACCATAATATATTACTCCATTCATTTATTGTTAAGAAGACTGACTTACCTTGAGCCTGTGGCAGTTATGAGGATGGTGCTTGAGAGCTGGTTTTGTCAGATGCATGCAGCACACAGACTATACATGGTAAGATACAGGTAGTGTGATGTGTGTGGCATCCATTTTACTGTGTGTGTGAGTCAGAGAGAGGTGTCAGTCCCTGGATCCCTACAGTGTCAGTATGTGCTATGTGTTGCCTCTTTGCCAAGGCCTGTGCATACTGGGCATGCCTCCATCTGCCTACAGGAGCAGGCTCATGGAATTCCTCCTCCAAGTCCCTCTGTGCTTGTGAGGAGCTTGGAAATGGTGGAGGGGGTTGTGTGGCCCTTACCTGTGATGTTCCTGCTGCAGCTGTTTCTGCAGGATCATATTGTTTAGAATGGTACATACTATGAACACACAGGCTCCATCAGATATGTCAAGGTAGTGGAACCCTGACTTGAGCATCCCAAACGCACGGTCTACAATGTTCCTGGTTTGTGTCTGAGCCTCATTATGGTGTTCTTCAGTGTGTGTGTGTGTGTGTGTGTGTGTGTGTGTGTGTGTGTGTGTGTGTGTGTGTGTGTGTGTGTGTGTGTGTGTGTGTGTGTGTGTGTGTGTGTGTGTGTGTGTGTGTGTGTGTGTGTGTGCACGCATTTCTGATGGGTGTCATCATCTACGGCTCCAGTGCATAACCAACATCTCTCACCAGAAGGACATATGGGATGTCCCCCATGGGAAATCACTGGTACAATTGTGAGGCATGCCAGATGTGGGAGTCGTGATAACTACCAGGGCTGCCAGGACATACATTCATGATAATGCCCTGGGCATTGCACATGACCTGGCAGTTGATGGAGTGAT
>NC_056745.1:1029555773-1029798273 GCF_019279795.1 Protopterus annectens | reverse complement strand
AATTTGTGAGAAATGCAGCTACACTAAGAATCTGGAATCCTTGTTCTCTTGTAAAAAGAGGAGTAACAATGAACAGGTCGTCAGCTCACATACTACACCTCATACGCAAACCATGCACTTAACACATAAACTATCATATGCAGAGTTACTTACCAGATACCTACCTAAACACCAGAGACCTTCTACATGCTACACCTATTACGGCACCTAGAGCACTCAATACACATAAAAACACAAGCACCAGTGTCTCACCAAATAAGCCTCTAAGGCAACGCACATCTAACCAAATTTTTTAGTCATGGGTGACTCCATTGTGAGACACACAAATGTCCCACTTACTAGGCTGGACAAGGAGAAGGTTACGGTGACCTGTCTATCAGGTGGCAGGGGCCATCAGATCACACATGTACTCAAGTCTCTCAACAACAAGTACCGTTATGATTCTGTCATAGTTCATGTTGGTGTGAATAACTTGAGATGTACCTCACTGGACTATATGAAGACAGATATGACTGAGCTCTATGAATATGTGTTCCAGGCAGGTATATCCCTAGCCTTGAGCAACATTCTACCCTCACCTAGGATAATACCACAATATAAGCAAAAAAAAAAACAATTGGCTTAGTTTTCTGTGTCATTCTAAGGGGATCCATTTCCTGTCAGCCTGGGATGACATGATTGATAGACCACGCTGCTTTGCCAGAGATAGTCTTCACCTATCACCTCTAAGCTTTCAGTTACTGGCTAAGACACTTGTTTCCCCCATAGTGTCCTTTTTAGACAAGTCTCAAGAACAAAACTTCCAGCATTAAAATATCAATCACAAATAAATTAAAGGTTATGCTGCTAAATGCTAGGAGTTTAAATCAGAAACTGCATTCTCTAGAAGCACTCCTCTCCATGGAGGATGTTGACATCTGTGCAGTCACATAAACTTAGTTCAGGGCCACAGAGTGTACCCCAGCCTTGCAAGGCTACAATGCCTTCTACGCTTTCAGACTGCAAAATGAATGTGTGAGAAGCAAAGGAGGGGAGTATCTATCTTCTTCAAAGATAAATACACCTCTATACTGGTTAGACAGTAAAACTCCATGGAGTTACTCCAAGTTCAGCAAACTGTGGATAAGACCCCCATACCTCTCAACCTCTTACAGCAAAAAATCTGGACAAAGCCATAAATAAAAGTGGGACAAAAAAAAAAAAAATAGGGACAATTGCTATTACAAACTTAGAAAGTTAGTAGAATAACAGGTTTTGCATTAACACGGGTTTGCTGAATGGTATGAAGTCTTAAACTCCAATGTCTGTCATTATTTTTTAACTTTAATCTTTAATGATTTGCTGCTAATTTGCCAGAAAACCACATTTTTTTGAAAAACATACCAAAAATATAAGGCAAAAATCCAAACATTCTGTGAAAATCTGTACAGCTGAGAGGTATGGACCCCCTTCAAGTCATCATTAGCTATAGGCCCCCTTCAATGATCCAAGATCCCCGTGCTGTTTATTTGGACCTACTTGAGTCAATCAAATTACAACCAAACACTCTAGTCGTGGGCGATTTTAACTATACCTCCATTGACTGGGAAACTAATATCAGTACCAACATGCTCCACAAAGGTTCCTGGACTTTATTAACACTAATGTCTTGGAACAAATAGTATGCAACCCGACAAGAGGCTCAAATATTCTCAGCCTTCTTCTCACCAACATAGGTGACCATTGCACCACCACAAGTATAAGACCCTCACTGGTTAAACCTGATCGCAAATCAGTCACATTTGAAGTAGCTATAACATCTAAACCATTATTAGGTGAAAGGCTAAAAAAAATTTCACCACATCTAATTATACCCTCCTAAGAGATGGCATAAATAATTTCCAAGCTCCTGTTCCCACAGATAGCATTGACAACTATACTAAGGTATACACAAATGCCCTGTATGAACACTTATACAAATGTATTGACACAGCTGTACCTGATAGAAACAAAACAAGTTCCTCAAGAAAAAACAAGCCTCCATGGTGGACATCTAGTATTAGTTAATGCAACAAGAGGAAGACATTGCTGTCTAAGAATCAAGATGAGAGGTCACAGCACTGAAAGAACACCATTCTCTGCTCAAGCAAACAAATAAGACAACATGTAAAATCCTATTAGAGCAACTTCAAAAAAAAAATAGCAACCATAGCTAAGGATAGCTGAAGATAACCCTTATATTAAATAAATAAATAAATGAATAAATAAATAAATAAATGCTTCAGCTATATCCATAAACATAAAGGTAGGACACAGATATGTGCTGAACTAGCTGTGGATATCAGCACACACACTGATCCTGCAAAAATAGCTAACCTATTAGCTGACAAGTTTGGTAAAAATGTCACCCCCCTGTCCCCTCCAAACATTCCAAAAAGCATTCTCTCTACATTTCCCCTGCCTTGCATCTCCAAAGAGCAAGTCATTAATGGTCTCTTCAAGGCCAAAAACACAGCCTCTGTGGGACAGGATGGCATCCTAGGTTGTGGTTTAAATGGTCTAAAACATGAGTTAGCAACTCCATTAGGTACTCTCTTCAGCCACATCCTGAGTACTGCCTCTGTCCTTGCTGAATGGAAAACAGCAACTGTCATCCTCCTTCATATAGGGGGTAAGACAACAAAACCAGGAACTACAGGTGTATAAGCTTAACTAGCCTTATCTGTAAGGCCATGGAACAAATCAAATAAGGATATAGGTGGTCTCCAAACGCTTGATCCGACACAGTTATGGTTTTGTCAATGGCAGGTCATGCCTGTTAAACATGGCGTACTTCTTAGAAAATGTCACCAGAGCCATAGAAGAAGGCAAATCTGTGCATACAACCTACCTTGACTTAGCCAAGGCCTTTGACATAATCCCACATTTCGGCATCATTGATAAACTCTCTGAGTTGAATATCAACCCTTATGTCATCAGGTGGGTTGTTAACTGTCTCACAAACAGATCACACTCAGTCAAAGTCAGGGACTTTACCTCAGCCAGCAGATCTGTCACCAGTGGGGTTCCACAGGGGTCAGCACTGGCCCCCCCTATTGTTTGGAATATACTTCTCAGAAGTTCAGACTAAAACAGGGGGGCTGTGGCTGACTAGGTTTTCTGATGACTGCAAATTTGGTGCAATCATTAAATTCCCAAATGATGTCAATAAACTTCAAGAGGAAATTACACAAACCATGACTGGTGCCAAAGTCATGGACTCAAACTCAATGCAAAAAAAAGGAATTATCATCCCCTTTGGTAAAAACGATATCCATGCAGATTATCATATAAATAATAATACACTAAGTAACAACTAAGTAGCAAGAAACTGGGGAACACAAGTTTTCTGTAGCCTAAACTTTGACCACCATGTGTCTACTGTGGTAACAAACACATTCTATGGCACACACCTCATTAGCAAAGGCATTGCATCAAGAGAAAAAAAGGTCATAATACCCCAGTACTCACCCTCATTGGGCCAGTAATTGAGTACAATACTTCCTTTGGTATGTACCTAACCAGGCACCTGCAGCAACTTGAGAGACCTCAGAGATTTCTAAGCAATGAAATTCAAGGTCTCCAGCATGTCATATATTGAAAGACTGAGGTCCCTGTCATTGTACTCAGTAGCATACAGACTACTTACAGGAGACTTGTGCCTGGCCTGCACAGCAATCTCAGATCCAAAGCTAATGCAAATGCTGCACATCCGCAAGTCAAATGGAACAAGGGTCACCCACTTCAGACCTTAACCTGGTCTGCAACATAAATAGGACCTGCTGGAGAGACAGATATGTCTTTTGGAAGTTGCCACTCCTCTAGAATAGGCTACTAGTTCATATCAAACAAAGCCCTTCTATGACCCCGTTTAAGCACAACCTGCATAACTGATGGGAAACCATAAATTCTTTCTGGGGAGTTCACCTATGACCCTCCAAGATATGGGCAGTCATTGCTAACTAAGATCTCAAATTTAGGCAAGATCCTTTATGTTAGGTTTTTCTCATATTATATTGGGCACACATAGCTAGTCTTATAAAAACCTTTGGGGCAATGACCTATGAACCTATATATATATATATATATATATATATATATATGTGTGTGTATATATATATATATATATACATACACATGTGTGTGTGTGTGTGTGTATTCACACACACTCACATACACACACACACACACACACACACACACACACACATATATATATCAAGTTGATGAACTCACAAAAGTTCACCTGTTGGGGGGGACAGCCAAGATGGCTAAGTAAAGACAGCAAATTGTTTGAGCTCTGCAACATTAGTCTTTAATACAGGAAAATAACTATTTCATTTTACAAACATGTTATACATCTACTGATAATATTTCTGTCTACTTAATATTCGATTTTTATGAAGTTTTGTAAAACATTTCCTGTAACTTTTACTTGTAAACTGTTTTCACTGAATGAAGATGAGGAACTCTAAGCATTCTAATGCTGACACATTTCCTGTAACTTTTACTTGTAAACTGTTTTCACTGAATGAAGATGAGGAACTCTAAGCATTCTAATGCTGACACTTCACTGAAGAAGGATTTACAGCTATTGACATCTACTCTCCAGGAACATTCCATGAAAATGTATAATTTCCAATTAAACTTAGAGAACCTAAGAAAAAAAAGTGTTTTAAACAGACAGAGGTCTTCAAAAAATTGTTATAACAACACCAATTCAAAATTTCAGACATGGAAAATGTCCTGAATGATACAGATGTCAGACTAAAAGAAGAATAATCTCAAACTGACTTTTTACTAAAACAAAACACTTGGCTTCTGAATAAAATAGATCATTTAGAAAACAGAGAAAGAAGGTGTAATATAAGGATCTTTGATCTTCAAGAAAAATCTGAAGCTGAGGACTTAATTTCATTTCTTAATACATGGATTCCAGAAATATTAAATTTCTAGGAGGGTTTTTCTGTAGTATAGAAATAGCTCATTGAGCCATAGGTAAACCTGCTCCACCTTCCTCATCCATTCCTCCGAGATCTGTAGTCATTATGTTTTTGTCATATATTGATAAAGAATGAGTATTAAAACTGCCTGGAGGAAAACTCCTTTGAAATATAAACATTTGATAAGATTTGATAATGATTGTTGTTCTAAAACAATAGATGTTAAAAATGCATATGTCTAATGGGACAAGATCTTGCTAAAACCATCTAGGCTTTATTCTTAATAATTATAAAGGCAATCTAATTATAGGTGGATATTTTAATTGTACATTAGAGGATTCTGATACTACCAATAAGAGGAAGCTAAGATTAACATCAACTGCAAAAAAAAAAAAAAAACTTTTGAAATTGGAAGAATCTGTTAATCTAAAAGATAAAGTTAACATGAAAGATCCTGGTTCTTTGCTTTTTCCTCATCAATATTATAAATATGGTAGACAGATAAGAATTGATAAAGCCTTAGTCTCAAAAGTTAATTTCTGTGATACCTAGTTTTAACATCTTTCCTTGTCCTATCTCTGATCGTGATTCCCTTATTTTAAAACTTTAACTTTTACAGCTTATCTTTTTGTATCTAGAATTCCTACTTCTATAACTAAACTCAAGGAATTTAAACCTTGTTAATTTCTGGATTAAATTTCTTTTTAGAGTATAATAACACCCCTGATATTAATATAGTAATGATTTGGGATTCATTAAAGGCTTATATTTTTGGTAAAATTCTAACCTGGTATAAAAATAAAAGTAAGGAATGTGATTCAAAACTACAAAATGTCCAATTACAACTCCTAAAGGCCAATTATAGATTTTAAAAGTATAATAGATATAATACAAATGAAACAGACTCATGAAATAAACAGTATCTTGACATATCACATACAACTTTAGAAAGATTAAAAATAACCTCTTACTCTTCATCACCTAGACATGTGCATAGTTTATCAAAAAGAGTTAAATTACATTTAAAATCTAATAATATTGTAAACGGTAGACATGAAAGAAAGAAAAAAATCTGTTCCAGATATTTGAGACATTCTGGGTTTTTTCAGATTCCATTGTACATCTCTAAACCAAAATTCTAATTTTGAAATTAAAACATCAATATTAAATATTTACTCTCGCAATATTAAGAAAATTCCTTTAGAATTAAACGCTGATCTAAATAAAAAAAATATTATAAAGAGGTTGTTGATAAAAGAAAAAAATCAAAACCCAATAAAAACAAGTATCAATGGAATGATATTTGAAATTTATAAACTTTTTTCTACTATTCTATCTTTTTTTCCATAAAACCATAACTATGAACCAATCTCAGGAAAAAAATCCACATTTCTGAAAATATTCATTAATTGCTTATATACTGAAAGAAAATAAAGACCCACAATTTTGTTCTTTTTATACAATTATCTCATGTTTAAATAATGATTATAAAATGTTATGCCTATTATTACTGATAGAATAAAAGTACATATTGCCCAAATAATGAATACTGATAGATTTTATATACCAAAGACAAGCCCATGATGACATTAAATGTATATTAACTATTATAGATTTTTAAACAAAAGGAAAGAATAGACATTACATTTTAGTTTACACATAGAAAATATTTTGATTCCTTGAATTGGAATTATCTTTTCAAAATTTTAGAATTTTTTTATTTTCCTAATGCTTTTACTTCTCTTTTAAAATATTTATACGTATAATACTGTTTACGTTAAGATAGGTCCCTTTATTCCTCTAATTAAAGGCACTAAACAATGTTGACTACTTTCTCAAATTTTATTTGCTTTAGCCATTGAAACATTTGCTATTTTAATTCAAGCAAATTCAAATATTAATGGCATTGATATTTTTAAAAATTGTCTTCCAAAATTATGTTATTTGCAGATGGTGTTTTATTAACTCTGTTTTATTAACTCTTACAAATTCAAGATCAGTGTTTGCTCAACTAGAATCTACATTCCATTAATTTCAAAAATGTTCTGTTTTTCACTTCAGTCAATCCAAATTTAAGTGTTTAATATTAAATAAAAAAAGAAAATTCAAATTCATAAAACGCATGTTATTCATAATCAATTCTGTTCACTGGAATACTTAGGTATTACACTTCTAATGTCTATAGATGAAATAATAAGTGTTAATTATGATAACATCATAAACAAAACAAAGAATTTTATTTCTAAATGTAATAATCTTATCATTTCCATTGAAGATTGACTTCAATTGATAAAAATGATTCTTTTTCCCTTAACATTTATTTTGTTCCCTGGCAAACATCAAATAGCCTTTTTCATCATATTAGAACATACGATACTGGAGGAACTAACCTCCCAGATATTGAGACTTATATCAAAGCATCAATCTTAGAAATGATAAAGAAATATTAACTAATAATAATTCAATCAAGCAAGATAATTTTTTCTGGCATTTTTCAGTAGTTACTTACAAAATAACATTTTCCATCTACAAATTCAGATTTTTGTATCTATTATTTTAACGACTTTTAAAAATATTATCCTTTCTAACATAGACATTAAGATTTGGTTTGAACCTATAATTCATTTTAGCATTACCAAGAATTTCTTCAATAAACTGCATAGTTGTACATTTGTTAATTGGGAATCTATGAATTTTGTCTGCTGGCATCATTATTTTAAAGACTTGAAAGTCAAAAATTCTCAATAAATTACTATAGAATTTGGTTTGAATCTGCAGGATTGGTTATAAATACAAATTGTGAGAGCACAAACTCAGGAATTGTGTTTATCTCTTTCTAGTTCTCAATTTAAAGAATTCCTAGATCATTACATATTTTCATGAAATTATTTATAACAAATTAAAAATTAATAATTTAATTTCAAAACTTTAGAAAATTTTAATAAAATCTAAAATAAATGTACATACTACATTTTGGAATCACATTTTATTAGGTAAATTTTCTTCTTTAATCTATACACACAAATCTGAAATATTATCTCTATTAAATATACCTCACGGTCTCATTATTGGCATATATTTAAATGGAAATTTTACACAGAGCCTTTTTATCTCCAAATAAAGTAGCTAACTTTAATAGTAAGAATATACTTTGTTGGGGATGTTTGCAAGTATGCAATGCTGATTGTTCACGTTTGCCCTTCTTTAAATTTATTTTGGTATAAAATAGATGATTTCTTGAAAGCTTTATTTTCAGATAATTTCTCTTTATTCTAGATTTTAATTTTATTTAATGTACATAATACTTGTGATTTGAAATGTGATAATGTTTTTGTTTTATGGTCTATCCTTGCAGTTGCAAGGGAATGCATTACTAAAGAATGGAGCTCCACCAAATCACCTTCTTTTGGAGTATTGTTATATTTTTTAAAAGAAACCACATGTAGAGAATCAAAAGTAAAAGAACAAAGAACTCATCTAAAGCAATTTACCAATAATTCTTGGTTGAAAGTGATAACTCTTATTTTATCAGCAGAATCTTATCTTAGATGTCTAAAGAGTTAAAGTGAAAAGTGACAAGTAAGAGAAAGAAGATTTTATTGCTGGAACATTAACTATTTTAATCTTTGAATTCAGGCCTTTGTATATATTGTACATAGTTTGCTTTGCTTTTTTTTTTTGTAATTGTATTACTTGACTATTATTAATGTTTATATTATTAATTGAATATTTTTATTTGAAAATGTAAAATAAAATTTCTTGAGCAAAATAATTTTGCCCACAAAATAATTGAAAAAAATAAATTAAATTTCACAAGATCAAAAGAAAAAAAAAACTATTTTTTTTTCAGGAAGACAAGACCATCTTCACCCCCACATCCATCTGCAACTTATATCTCTAAGATTGTAGGGAATGGACAAATTACCAGTCATGGTTGTACTGCAATACTACATATGCAAATACCCGCAAAATGAGAAAACTGCATTTTCAATTTATTTTTCTGCTATTTGCACTAGTCAAACAATTGACAGTTCAAACACTTGAGAGGAATATATATAAATATATGGGACAATCTTATTTTGTCAAAGTGCCATAATATCGAATCCCATTTTGTCGATGTTGAAAATATCAAACCTCATTTCATCAAAGCACCGGAGCTACTAAGATCTTCCAGGGTAAGTAACCTATTGTGTTGGATGGTGAACTTTTCCCTCTTCCCAACAGTAGTGCAATCTCAGAGTTGGTATATTTAGTTAGGGGGTGTGGGGGGCATAGCCTTCCACCTGAGTGGGTTAGTGATGGCATAGTTTGGGTTTTCTTTCTTTTTGCATAAGTGATTACTTACCCTGGGAAGATGTTTATAGTTCTGGTGCTTTTATGAAGTGAGGGTCGATATTTTCAGCATTGACAAAATGGGATTCGATACTATGGCACTTCGACAAATTGAGGTAAATCCAAATATACATACTATAGATACACACAAATTCATACACACACACACACACACACACACACACACATATAAATATAAATATATATATATATATATATATATATATATATATATATATATAGATAGATAAATAGATACATGGACTACCAGAGCTTTTTCTCTTTCTTTGAGTTTGTGTGACCCTGGAGTTAATATATTTATTTTCTGGGGGGGGGGGGTGACAAAGTTTTTCATTTGGTAATTGTGAATGTAACCTGTAGGTTTACATTTGTGATTACTTTTTCCAAAGATTTTATTGGCAATTAATGGTAATCTCTGATGAGTTTATTCAGAGTTTATTCAGTGTCTTGTCTGTTCGATGAAACTTGACATTGATTATCCATTATCAACTCCTACACCCCCACACACATAAAAATGTTTACATATATATATACATATGCACACACACACACACACACACACACACATATATATATATATATATATATATATATATATATATATATATATATATATGTATACACACACACACACACACACACACACACACACACACACACACACACATATATATATATATATATATATATATATATATATATGTATACACACACACACACACACACACACACACACACATGCACATATGGTTCTATAGCATAACATTGATTACCTCAAATACCAAAGGTGGAAATGTTGAAATTAAAATGTTGAATGCTGTAAATTTCAAGCACTAGTAATACTGAATCACAAAATATCAAAAAGAAAACACAATAAAAGCCACTGCACACTGCTCATATTGCATCACATAGCTGACTGAAACAAACTGTCTTTATATTCCAATAAAGAAAGAGGCCACAGCTCCCACTCCATAACAATGCACTGCAAACATGTGAGATCTGAAGTGTGCATTTCATCTTGAATGAAACACTCTGTGTGTCATACTTCCACAATAAGCATAAGAAAATAAAGTAAAAGCAGCAGAGCACAGCAAATCTGAACTCCACCATGTCATGAATGAACAAGTACAGACAAAACATTTTCATGTGCTATAAACAAAGTGAAGTACACTTTGCATGAAAGAAATGTGTGATATGCAAACATGGATATCTATTAGAGTCTCACGACTTCAAACTTAAAGTGATATCTTGCAAAAATGTCTGCTTACTCTGAGACCCACATTTATCAATGTCGCAGTTAAAGTGCTCCTCTTGACTTTGCACTCTACTCTTTTTAGGAGATGGAGAAGGACCACAAGATAGTTTCAGACATAGTTTGTCCTCACAATTTTGTTCATGCTGTAGAGCACCCATCACACACCTAGGGTTTGACCCGATCCTCTACAGAACTGAGTGTGTGTGTGTGTGTGTGTGTGTGTGTGTGTGTGTGTGTGTGTGTGTGGTAAACAACATTTATTTAAAGAAGAAGCATTCCAGAAAGATACTGAAAACACTTGCTGTAGCTGCAAATCTTGAAGAAAATGTATATGGCTTTCTCAAAATGTACCTCTCTTAAAAGTAATAGCAATTCTGCAGGCTCTTTCCTAAACTCAGCATATAACTAATTAAAAGAATCAACAACTTTTTCTCACCTTAGAAACACTAGTGTCACTAACTTCTTTATGCTAACTTAAAATATAATAAATGTACTTTACAGGGAAGCTAAATCTGGATGCCTTACTCTATATCAAATATTTTGGCCAAAATGAAAAGGACAGTCTTTACTAACAGAACTGCAATATAAAATATAATATTTTTAACAGTTGCAGGCTCAAAATCACAGAGCAAGTATCACACTTCAGCAGGCAATCAAACATGGCTAATTATTCAAATACCCCATAATACATAATATTATAAGTGTGACTTCTTAGATATGAGGCAGAAGACAAGAAATCTTAATCATATCACAATATACTATAAATCCATAAGGTTGTCTACATATAATACCTCTAATCAGAAATGTGACATTAATTAACAATACTGAGGCAGAGCAAATATCCATCCACTTACTATATGTAAACTAAACATCACTAACATTGTAATGAGCACTGAATTACATCAACATTTATATTTATGTACCATAGCCCTCAAGCCAACAAAGTCTCCTTTTCACATGAGTTGAGGGAATGTGAGGAGATTCACGCATTGGTGTCACTGTAGATTGAAGCAGAATTCCACTGAGGCATCGCTTGTCTCAGGTGCATTTGACTTACATAAAAGGGAAGAATGCCATTTTTTTCATCTGCCAACAAGTAAGTACATGGGCCAATTTCCTTTTGAATTTCCACAGGTTGTGAAAATATTGGATGTGTTTTTGGAACATGTAGTAGTTTCCAAATACGCACCTTGCCCCCCTTTTGAAAATGAGGAATTGGTGCTCCACATCTAGTATCAGAATACTTTTCATTTTATTTTGAAGAGAAGAGACCCTTTTACCAACAGTATCAGCATTAACCATGCAGGAAACAGGAGGAGGAAGGACATTGAGGCTTGTTTGCATTTTCTGTCCATGAAGCAATTCAAGTACAACACACCTTCTACTGACATTGACACCATGACCATCACCCAGTACTGGTCAGGGACTGCCTTGAGATGCAGCCATCCTCAAATGCACTTTTGCCCCAGTAGCATAGCACTTAACTTCTACTACATCAGGCAAATGAAAATGAGAAGAACTCTTCATAAGCAGCTCACCAGATACAAATGGGGAGGTAACAGCACAATCCTTACATTTTCTATGTAACTTATATTTACATGCCTAATATTTCCTCTCCTTCATGGCTGGTAGATGTAGTCATCTGTATCAAGTATCAAGTCTTCCTTTTTGTGATTGCAAGGTCATTTAGATATTTCCTCTGTCTCCTGGTAACTGAGAAGAGCTAGTTTCTGCTGCCATTGCATAAGAAAGATATCCTAATCAAATGCTGAAGTGGATACAAACCTTATATAGGATAATTGAGCAAACATAATTTCTATAATCGCAGTTTTTGACATTTTCACCTTTCAATAATACAAGCACAACATTACATATTTTGACATTGTGCATAATTGGTATTATGACAAATTATTTATGACCATAGAATCCTGGCTAGACAACTCACAACTCCTACTTAACCCCCAAAAAACAAAATTACTACCTTTTACCCATAAAACATTCTCCGAGCAAAATTCTTGCTAAAATCGCTTCTTTAAATAACAGCCTGACTGAACAGGACCAAACTTTCCAAAGTCACACTTAATGATAATTTGAAAATTGACCTACACTTCCGAACTGCTATTAAAAAAAAAAACACCAGAAGCTTGGCCTCTTGTATAGAACAAAACTCTACCTAGCAGACAGAACTAGAGAAACCATAGCTAAAGCCTACCTCCTACCTACCCTACTGTATGCCTCCCCACTCTTTACTAATCTACTTATACCTACACAAACAAAGCTGGAAAAATGACACAATAAAACAGCTCACTTTACTACAAATCACCCCTTTAGAACTCATCACTGTTCTGCTCTTAAAGAACTAAATTGGACTGAACTACCACATCACCTCCACTATAGTCAGCTACTACTAGCTGATACTCTAATACTATACCTGATAAGTATCTGGTAGTAAAAGGCATGCTTCAACACTAAAACCCTATGAAAGCTATTCACTCTGAAGACAAACTCTTACTGCCCATCCCTAAAGCTCAAAATACATCAGGATCCTCCTTATACTCAAACTCTTAGCTACCCTCTGGATTGCCTTCCTACATGCTCTCAGGCTTCATGAAAACCAACTGGCATTTAAAACACATCCAAGAAAACAAATCTCAACATCCTGGCTCTGTAGCTGTACATTTCGAAGATAAGTATAACATTTTTGCTTCTTCCTCCTCTTCTACTATACCTGTGCTCTCCTCTTTTCTGTTACCAACTATCACTCTGTCTTCACCCACCCCATCTTCTACCTAAATCTATCTTACCTCTTTTGCCACTCATTTCATTTATATCTCATCGTTAATCAACCTTTTCCTTTCCAGCCTTGTAAATAACTCAGTACTCTGCATTGTGACATCTACCCTACTACATTCTTATTTAACTAGATCTGTTTAGAATACAGTCACTAGAAGAAGCCTTACTAATTTATGTATAGTTATTACCTTATCTAGTTTGACATTGTAAAATGTATTTTAGTTGTATTCTGCCTGACACTGTTGATATTGTATAATTTAAAACAATTCTTTGTACTGCACGTAATATAGCTTTTGTCCCTGGGCCTCCACTGCAAAGGAACCCTTGTGCGCAGTTGGACTCCCCTGTCAATAAAGTTAAAATAAATAAATAAACTAAATGAAGGAGAACCATATCTATTTATCTATATCTATCCATCCTTCAGATGAGACTTTAAACTGAGGACCCATCTGCTTGAAGTGATGGTAATTCAGGTGGATGTAAAAGATCCCGCTGCAGCTATCAAAAAAGAGGTAGAGGAGTTCCTCAATACCATGACCAAATTTCCTCAGTAGTATAAATATGAGCTCAGGACTCCCTTGAAAAGAGACTACTAACCTAATGGTACACACCTGGTCAGCAATGGATAAATAAATACTTTTTTTATTTTTGTATTTGTATTTATTTATTTATTTAACTATCTGTAAAGATAATATAGATAAATAGACACACACACACACACACTTGTGTGTGTGTGTGTGTGTGTGTGTGTGTGTGTGTGTGTGTGTGTGTGTATTCACACACACACTCACATACACACACACACACACACACACACACACACACACACACACACACATACACACATATATATATATCAAGTTGATGAACTCACAAAAGTTCACCTGTTGGGGGGGACAGCCAAGATGGCTAAGTAAAGACAGCAAATTGTTTGAGCTCTGCAACATTAGTCTTTAATACAGGAAAATAACTATTTCATTTTACAAACATGTTATACATCTACTGATAATATTTCTGTCTACTTAATATTCGATTTTTATGAAGTTTTGTAAAACATTTCCTGTAACTTTTACTTGTAAACTGTTTTCACTGAATGAAGATGAGGAACTCTAAGCATTCTAATGCTGACACATTTCCTGTAACTTTTACTTGTAAACTGTTTTCACTGAATGAAGATGAGGAACTCTAAGCATTCTAATGCTGACACTTCACTGAAGAAGGATTTACAGCTATTGACATCTACTCTCCAGGAACATTCCATGAAAATGTATAATTTCCAATTAAACTTAGAGAACCTAAGAAAAAAGTGTTTTAAACAGACAGAGGTCTTCAAAAATTGTTATAACAACACCAATTCAAAATTTCAGACATGGAAAATGTCCTGAATGATACAGATGTCAGACTAAAGAAGAATAATCTCAAACTGACTTTTTACTAAAACAAAACACTTGGCTTCTGAATAAAATAGATCATTTAGAAAACAGAGAAAGAAGGTGTAATATAAGGATCTTTGATCTTCAAGAAAAATCTGAAGCTGAGGACTTAATTTCATTTCTTAATACATGGATTCCAGAAATATTAAATTTCTAGGAGGGTTTTTCTGTAGTATAGAAATAGCTCATTGAGCCATAGGTAAACCTGCTCCACCTTCCTCATCCATTCCTCCGAGATCTGTAGTCATTATGTTTTTGTCATATATTGATAAAGAATGAGTATTAAAACTGCCTGGAGGAAAACTCCTTTGAAATATAAACATTTGATAAGATTTGATAATGATTGTTGTTCTAAAACAATAGATGTTAAAAATGCATATGTCTAATGGGACAAGATCTTGCTAAAACCATCTAGGCTTTATTCTTAATAATTATAAAGGCAATCTAATTATAGGTGGATATTTTAATTGTACATTAGAGGATTCTGATACTACCAATAAGAGGAAGCTAAGATTAACATCAACTGCAAAAAAAAAAAAAAAACTTTTGAAATTGGAAGAATCTGTTAATCTAAAAGATAAAGTTAACATGAAAGATCCTGGTTCTTTGCTTTTTCCTCATCAATATTATAAATATGGTAGACAGATAAGAATTGATAAAGCCTTAGTCTCAAAAGTTAATTTCTGTGATACCTAGTTTTAACATCTTTCCTTGTCCTATCTCTGATCGTGATTCCCTTATTTTAAAACTTTAACTTTTACAGCTTATCTTTTTGTATCTAGAATTCCTACTTCTATAACGAAACTCAAGGAATTTAAACCTTGTTAATTTCTGGATTAAATTTCTTTTTAGAGTATAATAACACCCCTGATATTAATATAGTAATGATTTGGGATTCATTAAAGGCTTATATATTTTGGTAAAATTCTAACCTGGTATAAAAATAAAAGTAAGGAATGTGATTTAAAACTACAAAATGTCCAATTACAACTCCTAAAGGCCAATTATAGATTTTAAAAGTATAATAGATATAATACAAATGAAACAGACTCATGAAATAAACAGTATCTTGACATATCACACACAACTTTAGAAAGATTAAAAATAACCTCTTACTCTTCATCACCTAGACATGTGCATAGTTTATCAAAAAGAGTTAAATGACATTTAAAATCTAATAATATTGTAAAAGGTAGAC
The DNA here is from genome assembly GCF_019279795.1 of Protopterus annectens. NCBI lineage: Eukaryota > Metazoa > Chordata > Ceratodontiformes > Protopteridae > Protopterus > Protopterus annectens. Next base: position 1,029,782,280 of record NC_056745.1, on the reverse strand, counting down.
ATGAAAGAAAGAAAAAAATCTGTTCCAGATATTTGAGACATTCTGGGTTTTTTCAGATTCCATTGTACATCTCTAAACCAAAATTCTAATTTTGAAATTAAAACATCAATATTAAATATTTACTCTCGCAATATTAAGAAAATTCCTTTAGAATTAAACGCTGATCTAAATAAAAAAAAATATTATAAAGAGGTTGTTGATAAAAGAAAAAAATCAAAACCCAATAAAAACAAGTATCAATGGAATGATATTTGAAATTTATAAACTTTTTTCTACTATTCTATCTTTTTTTCCATAAAACCATAACTATGAACCAATCTCAGGAAAAAAATCCACATTTCTGAAAATATTCATTAATTGCTTATATACTGAAAGAAAATAAAGACCCACAATTTTGTTCTTTCTATACAATTATCTCATGTTTAAATAATGATTATAAAATGTTATGCCTATTATTACTGATAAAATAAAAGTACATATTGCCCAAATAATGAATACTGATAGATTTTATATACCAAAGACAAGCCCATGATGACATTAAATGTATATTAACTATTATAGATTTTTAAACAAAAGGAAAGAATAGACATTACATTTTAGTTTACACATAGAAAATATTTTGATTCCTTGAATTGGAATTATCTTTTCAAAATTTTAGAATTTTTTTATTTTCCTAATGCTTTTACTTCTCTTTTAAAATATTTATACGTATAATACTGTTTACGTTAAGATAGGTCCCTTTATTCCTCTAATTAAAGGCACTAAACAATGTTGACTACTTTCTCAAATTTTATTTGCTTTAGCCATTGAAATATTTGCTATTTTAATTCAAGCAAATTCAAATATTAATGGCATTGATATTTTTAAAAATTGTCTTCCAAAATTATGTTATTTGCAGATGGTGTTTTATTAACTCTGTTTTATTAACTCTTTCAAATTCAAGATCAGTGTTTGCTCAACTAGAATCTACATTACATTAATTTCAAAAATGTTCTGTTTTTCACTTCGGTCAATCCAAATTTAAGTGTTTAATATTAAATAAAAAAAGAAAATTCAAATTCATAAAACTCATGTTATTCATAATCAATTCTGTTCACTGGAATACTCAGGTATTACACTTCTAGTGTTAATTATGATGACATCATAAACAAAACAAAGAATCTTATTTCTAAATGTAATAATCTTATCATTTCCATTGAAGATTGACTTCAATTGATAAAAATGATTCTTTTTCCCTTAAAATTTATTTTGTTCCCTCGCAAACATCAAATAGCCTTTTTCATCATATTAGAACATACGATACTGGAGGAACTAACCTCCCAGATATTGAGACTTATATCCAAGCATCAATCTTAGAAATGATAAAGCAATATTAACTAATAATAATTCAATCAAGCAAGATAATTTCTTCTGGCATTTTTCAGTAGTTACTTACAAAATAACATTTTCCATCTACAAATTCAGATTTTTGTATCTATTATTTTAACGACTTTTAAAAATATTATCCTTTCTAACATAGACATTAAGATTTGGTTTGAACCTATAATTCATTTTAGCATTACCAAGAATTTCTTCAATAAACTGCATAGTTGTACATTTGTTAATTGGGAATCTATGAATTTTGTCTGCTGGCATCATTATTTTAAAGACTTGAAAGTCAAAAATTCTCAACAAATTACTATAGAATTTGGTTTGAATCTGCAGGATTGGTTATAAATACAAATTGTGAGAGCACAAACTCAGGAATTGTGTTTATCTCTTTCTAGTTCTCAATTTAAAGAATTCCTAGATCATTACATATTTTCATGAAATTATTTATAACAAATTAAAATTAATAATTTAATTTCAAAACTTTAGAAAATTTTAATAAAATCTAAAATAAATGTAAATACTACATTTTGGAATCACATTTTATTAGGTAAATCTTCTTCTTTAATCTATACATACAAATCTGAAATATTATCTCTATTAAATATACCTCAGGGTCTCATTATTGGCATATATTTAAATAGAAATTTTACACAGAGCCTTTTTAGCTCCAAATAAAGTAGCTAACTTTAATAGTAAGAATATACTTTGTTGGGGATGTTTGCAAGTATGCAATGCTGATTGTTCACGTTTGCCCTTCTTTAAATTTATTTTGGTATAAAATAGATGATTTCTTGAAAGCTTTATTTTCAGATAATTTCTCTTTATTCTAGATTTTAATTTTATTTAATGTACATAATACTTGTGATTTGAAATGTGATGATGTTTTTCTTTCATGGTCTATCCTTGCAGTTGCAAGGGAATGCATTACTAAAGAATGGAGCTCCACCAAATCACCTTCTTTTGGAGTATTGTTATATTTTTTAAAAGAAACCACATGTAGAGAATCAAAAGTAAAAGAACAAAGAACTCATCTAAAGCAATTTACCAATAATTCTTGGTTGAAAGTGATAACTCTTATTTTATCAGCAGAATCTTATCTTAGATGTCTAAAGAGTTAAAGTGAAAAGCAACAAGTAAGAGAAAGAAGATTTTATTGCTGGAACATTAACTATTTTAATCTTTGAATTCGGGCCTTTGTATATATTGTACATAGTTTGCTTTGGTTTTTTTTTTGTAATTGTATTACTCTACTATTATTAATGTTTATATTATTAATTGAATATTTTTATTTGAAAATGTAAAATAAAATTTCTTGAGCAAAATAATTTTGCCCACAAAATAATTGAAAAAATAAATTAAATTTCACAAGATCAAAAGAAAAAAAAATCTATTTTTTTTCAGGAAGACAAGACCCTCTTCACCCCCACATCCATCTGCAACTTATATCTCTAAGATTGTAGGGAATGGACAAATTACCAGTCATAGTTGTACTGCAATACTACATATGCAAATACCCGCAAAATGAGAAAACTGCATTTTCAATTTATTTTTCTGTTATTTGCACTAGTCAAACAATTGACAGTTTAAACACTTGAGAGGAATAGATATAAATATATGGGACAACCTTATTTTGTCAAAGTGCCATAATATCGAATCCCATTTTGTCGATGTTGAAAATATCAAACCTCATTTCATCAAAGCACCGGAGCTACTAAGATCTTCCAGGGTAAGTAACCTATTGTGTTGGATGGTGAACTTTTCCCTCTTCCCAACAGTAGTGCAATCTCAGAGTTGGTATATTTAGCTAGGGGGGGTGTGGGGGCCATAGCCTTCCACCTGAGTGGGTTAGGGATGGCATAGTTTGGATTTTCTTTCTTTTTGCATAAGTGATTACTTACCCTGGGAAGATGTTTATAGTTCTGGTGCTTTTATGAAGTGATGGTCGATATTTTCAGAATTGACAAAATGGAATTCGATACTATGGCACTTCGACAAATTGAGGTAAATCCAAATATACATACTATAGATACACACAAATTCATACATACACACACACACACACACACACACACACACACACACACATATAAACATATATATATATATATATATATATATATATATATATATATAGATAGATAGATAGATACATGGACTACCAGAGCTTTTTCTCTTTCTTTGAGTTTGTGTGACCCTGGAGTTAATATATTTATTTTCTGGGGGGGGGGTGACAAAGTTTTTCATTTGGTAATTGTGAATGTAACCTGTAGGTTTACATTTGTGATTACTTTTTCCAAAGATTTTATTGGCAATTAATGGTAATCTCTGATGAGTTTATTCAGAGTTTATTCAGTGTCTTGTCTGTTCGATGAAACTTGACATTGATTATCCATTATCAACTCCTACACCCCCCACACACATAAAAATGTTTACATATATATATACATATGCACACACACACACACACACACACACACACACATATATATATATATATATATATATATATGTATACACACACACACACACACACACACACACACACACATATATATATATATATATATATATATATATATATATATATATGTATACACACACACACACACACACACACACACACACACACACACACACACACACACACACACACACACACATGCACATATGGTTCTATAGCATAACATTGATTACCTCAAATACCAAAGGTGGAAATGTTGAAATTAAAATGTTGAATGTTGTAAATTTCAAGCACTAGTAATACTGAATCACAAAATATCAAAAAGAAAACACAATAAAAGCCACTGCACACTGCTCATATTGCATCACATAGCTGACTGAAACAAACTGTCTTTATATTCCAATAAAGAAAGAGGCCACAGCTCCCATTCCATAATAATGCACTGCAAACATGTGAGATCTGAAGTGTGCATTTTATCTTGAATGAAACACTCTGTGTGTCATACTTCCACAATAAGCATAAGAAAATAAAGTAAAAGCAGCAGAGCACAGCAAATCTGAACTCCACCATGTCATGAATGAACAAGTACAGACAAAACATTTTCATGTGGTATAAACAAAGTGAAGTACACTTTGCATGAAAGAAATGTGTGATATGCAAACATGGATATCTGTTAGAGTCTCACGACTTCAAACTTATAGTGATATCTTGCAAAAATGTCTGCTTACTCTGAGACCCACATTTATCAATGTCGCAGTTAAAGTGCTCCTCCTGACTTTGCACTCTACTCTTTTTAGGAGATGGAGAAGGACCACAAGATAGTTTCAGACATAGTTTGTCCTCACAATTTTGTCCATGCTGTAGAGCACCCATCACACACCTAGGGTTTGACCCGATCCTCTACAGAACTGAGTGTGTGTGTGTGTGTGTGTGTGTGTGTGTGTGTGTGTGTGTGTGTGGTAAACAACATTTATTTAAAGAAGAAGCATTCCAGAAAGATACTGAAAACACTTGCTGTACCTGCAAATCTTGAAGAAAATGTATATGGCTTTCTCAAAATGTACCTCTCTTAAAAGTAATAGCAATTCTGCAGGCTCTTTCCTAAACTCAGCATATAACTAATTAAAAGAATCAACAACTTTTTCTCTCCTTAGAAACACTAGTGTCACTAACTTCTTTATGCTAACTTAAAATATAATAAATGTACTTTACAGGGAAGCTAAATCTGGATGCCTTACTCTATATCAAATATTTTGGTCAAAATGAAAAGAACAGTCTTTACTAATAGAACTGCAATATAAAATATAATATTTTTAACAGTTGCAGGCTCAAAATCACAGAGCAAGTATCACACTTCAGCAGGCAATCAAACATGGCTAATTATTCAAATACCCCATAATACATAATATTATAAGTGTGACTTCTTAGATATGAGGCAGAAGCCAAGAAATCTTAATCATATCACAATATACTATAAATCCATAAGGTTGTCTACATATAATACCTCTAATCAGAAATGTGACATTAATTAACAATACTGAGGCAGAGCAAATATCCATCCACTTACTATATGTAAACTAAACATCACTAACATTGTAATGAGCACTGAATTACATCAACATTTATATTTATGTACCATAGCCCTCAAGCCAACAAAGTCTCCTTTTCACATGAGTTGAGGGAATGTGAGGAGATTCACACATTGGTGTCACTGTAGATTGAAGCAGAATTCCACTGAGGCATCGCTTGTCTCAGGTGCATTTGACTTACATAAAAGGGAAGAATGCCATTTTTTTCATCTGCCAACAAGTAAGTACATGGGCCAATTTCCTTTTGAATTTCCACAGGTTGTGAAAATATTGGATGTGTTTTTGGAACATGTAGTAGTTTCCAAATACGCACCTTGCCCCCCTTTTGAAAATGAGGAATTGGTGCTCCACATCTAGTATCGGAATACTTTTCATTTTATTTTGAAGAGAAGAGACCCTTTTACCAACAGTATCAGCATTAACCATGCAGGAAACAGGAGGAGGAAGGACATTGAGGCTTGTTTGCATTTTCCGTCCATGAAGCAATTCAAGTACAACACACCTTCTACTGACATTGACACCATGACCATTACCCAGTACTGGTCAGGGACTGCCTTGAGATGCAGCCATCCTCAAATGCACTTTTGCCCCAGTAGCATAACACTTAACTTCTACTACATCAGGCAAATGAAAATGAGAAGAACTCTTCATAAGCAGCTCACCAGATACAAATGGGGAGGTAACAGCACAATCCTTACATTTTCTATGTAACTTATATTTACATGCCTAATATTTCCTCTCCTTCATGGCTGGTAGATGTAGTCATCTGTATCAAGTATCAAGTCTTCCTTTTTGTGATTGCAAGGTCATTTAGATATTTCCTCTGTCTCCTGGTAACTGAGAAGAGCTAGTTTCTGCTGCCATTGCATAAGAAAGATATCCTAATCAAATGCTGAAGTGGATACAAACCTTATATAGGATAATTGAGCAAACATAATTTCTATAATCGCAGTTTTTGACATTTTCACCTTTCAATAATACAAGCACAACATTACATATTTTGACATTGTGCATAATTGGTATTATGACAAATTATTTATGACCATAGAATCCTGGCTAGACAACTCACAACTCCTACTTAACCCCCAAAAAACAAAATTACTACCTTTTACCCATAAAACATTCTCCGAAGCAAAATTCTTGCTAAAATCGCTTCTTTAAATAACAGCCTGACTGAACAGGACCAAACTTTCCAAAGTCACACTTAATGATAATTTGAAAATTGACCTACACTTCCGAACTGCTATTAAAAAAAAAAACACCAGAAGCTTGGCCTCTTGTATAGAACAAAACTCTACCTAGCAGACAGAACTAGAGAAACCATAGCTAAAGCCTACCTCCTACCTACCCTACTGTATGCCTCCCCACTCTTTACTAATCTACTTATACCTACACAAACAAAGCTGGAAAAATGACACAATAAAACAGCTCACTTTACTACAAATCACCCCTTTAGAATTCATCACTGTTCTGCTCTTAAAGAACTAAATTGGACTGAACTACCACATCACCTCCACTATAGTCAGCTACTACTAGCTGATACTCTAATACTATACCTGATAAGTATCTGGTAGTAAAAGGCATGCTTCAACACTAAAACCCTATGAGAGCTCTTCACTCTGAAGACAAACTCTTACTGCCCATCCCTAAAGCTCAAAATACATCAGGATCCTCCTTATACTCAAACTCTTAGCTACCCTCTGGATTGCCTTCCTACATGCTCTCAGGCTTCATGAAAACCAACTGGCATTTAAAACACATCCAAGAAAACAAATCTCAACATCCTGGCTCTGTAGCTGTACATTTCGAAGATAAGTATAACATTTTTGCTTCTTCCTCCTCTTCTACTATACCTGTGCTCTCCTCTTTTCTCTTACCAACTATCACTCTGTCTTCACCCACCCCATCTTCTACCTAAATCTATCTTACCTCTTTTGCCACTCATTTCATTTATATCTCATCGTTAATCAACCTTTTCCTTTCCACCCTTGTAAATAACTCAGTACTCTGCATTGTGACATCTACCCTACTACATTCTTATTTAACTAGATCTGTTTAGAATACAGTCACTAGAAGAAGCCTTACTAATTTATGTATAGTTATTACCTTATCTAGTTTGACATTGAAAAATGTATTTTAGTTGTATTCTGCCTGACACTGTTGATATTGTATAATTTAAAAAAATTCTTTGTACTGCATGTAATATAGCTTTTGTCCCTGGGCCTCCAATGCAAAGGAACCCTTGTGCTCAGTTGGACTCCCCTGTCAATAAAGTTAAAATAAATAAATAAACTAAATGAAGGAGAACCATATCTATTTATCTATATCTATCCATCCTTCAGATGAGACTTTAAACTGAGGACCCATCTGCTTGAAGTGATGGTAATTCAGGTGGATGTAAAAGATCCCGCTGCAGCTATCAAAAAAGAGGTAGAGGAGTTCCCCAATACCATGACCAAATTTCCTCAGTAGTATAAATATGAGCTCAGGACTCCCTTGAAAAGAAACTACTAACCTAATGGTACACACCTGGTCAGCAATGGATAAATAAATACTTTTTTTATTTTTGTATTTGTATTTATTTATTTAACTATCTGTAAAGATAATATAGATAAATAGACACACACACACACACACACACACACACACACTTGTGTGTGTGTGTGTGTGTGTGTGTGTGTGTGGGAACACTATAATTCTGAAATATCAAATTTCAGAATCTGGAGATTATAAAGCTGAAACCTCAAAACTCTGAAACCCCAGAAGCATGAATTTCAAAATCCTGAAGTTGGGAGATGTTGAAGTAGTGCTTCTGGTGTTGTGGTGTGTGAATGGATAGGTGGAAGTTCAGGTAAGTATTTATGTTTAAGGGTTTTGGTCAGGGGCTTTAGTGTGTGTCAGTGTCTGTTGTGACTGTGATATGTGTGTGTGCAAGGAGAATGTAGGTGTGTGGTGGTGTTTTCGTGTGTTTCGAGTGTGACATTAGAGTTAGTATATTTAAGTAGGGGGGTGTGGGAGGTACAGCCCCCACATGGGAGGTGAAGGGGGCTTGCCCCCTGCTTGTATGTAGTGAAGGTTTGTGAGTTTGTGTCTGTGGGGAAGGTATGTGTATGTGTGCGGTGTATGGTTAGTGTAGGATTCGCAATTTTAAAATTCATGCTTCTGGGGTTTCGGGATTGTAAGGTTTCAGCTTTATGATCTCGAAATTCTGAAATTCAATATTTCTGGATTTCGAGATTATAAAGTGAACCTATATCTATATATATGTGTGTGTATATATATATATATATATATATATATATATATATATATATATATATATATATAATTAAAACACAGTAACCAAAATGCATAAAATGTTTCCATTTCCTCATGATCACACCATAAGTTGCTGATATAAGTTTGAACATCTTCAACTTTAATATTCTCCCTATTTAACTTAAATATTCTTGCTCCTATTTCTTAGCAGCTTTACTCATTTTCTTAGGTCTAATTAAAATCAGTTCCCATTTTCATATCCCCTATCTGATACAAATGATCTGTTTATCTAATAGTCAAAGAAACTTTCCATAAACTAATATCTATACCTTCATTTTTTGTGCATTCTTTTACAGTTGCAGAAATTACTACTATATTCGGATCTTCTAAATAAATTATTTATAGAGTACAAAACATGTCCTGCTTTTCTAACTGCTCATAGTGTTATGTTATATTATAGCAGGGGCCTAACTACTGATAACTCTCCACTATCTCATCCTCCTACTGATCTCCTGATTTATGTAAATAACAACTTTTTCAATAATACCTTCTGATGCTCATTTATAAATAAATTGTAATGCCTGTGTAGTCTTCTCTCCAAATATGTATGCTGCATCATTCTGAAAAAAAAATACAACCTTTTACTTTCTTCTACAGAAAGTAATATACTATTTTGCAAAAGAAATACATTAATATTTGTCAATTATTCATCACATTTCAATGGCCTACCCATTCCTGAAACTTTTCATGCTGTTGACATTTATAGCCATCATTTTCATACTTTATGCTGTTGCCCTTGTCTCTGCCCCCACCCCTACATTCCTCCTGTATTAATTTGCTGAGTCTTTCTTCTGTATTCTGTTTTTATCATCATTACCTGATTCTTCAGAATAGTAATCATTTATATTTTTCCCAAAACATCAAACTCATGTCCATTTACAAGTTGCCTTTTTTAATTCTATCTCCAATTTGCTTTCTAAAGTGTGTTAACAGCAATACTGCCTGTATTATTATTCTTGATCCACAGTCTTCATTCTATTTTTTTAGCAGTAATAAGATCTTCATTATTATTCTAACCTTCCATCTGTTGCATTTCCACAAATGTCTTTCTTAATCTGTTATGTTTCTAGTATATCCTTTAATACAGTGCACTATAAATGTTCTACTCTCATCGGTATCTACATTTCAAATTTAATTTTCATTCACATCATTTCCTTAACTACAGTGTACCAAAAGTGTCCTTACTTGCACAACCCCAAAACAATTTTATTTATACTGCATTTTCTTATGATGGTTACTTATTGTCATGCAGAGAGCAACATTTTTAGCTTGCTAGTGAATTTATTTTTCTTTTCATTCCATATTCTGTTGGTATATATTTGTTTAATGATATTTTAGTATAATGTGAATATTTATTTCCTTTAGAATCTATTATTTTGGATTTACTTACGGCCATGGATTTGAAAAAGAAGTATTTATTCTTTGTGGTAGAATTCTTCTGGCAAATTTCAGGTGCAATGATGGATGCAGCTTGACCCCCAGTACTTGCCAAAGTAATTATGTATTATTGTGAGAAAAACAATTCTTGGGAACTGTACAAGTGATTTTTTAATTTTATACACAATAAACACCTCCCCCCTCACACATGCATATGATTTTATGGAATAGCACATAAGTATTTATGAATTTCTTTCACAAGATATTATATTACTTTCAGTAGAAAGATTAACTATGGCAGAAACAAAATCTACTATATATATATTAGAATAGTACAGAACATGATTTATTTTATAAATTATATTAATTGTATGGTACAATTTTTTGTTTACTTATGAATTTTCATGTGGATCAATACAATCTTTAGATGTAACAATTGAAAAGAAATATAGTGGAAAATGTTTTAGGTTCAATATTAATAGAAAATCTAATTTTACAAACACTTATTTTCATTAGAGCAGCTGCCATCCCTATATCCAAAAATGGACCTTGTTAAGGTTTAACTGGTGAAAATGGCAAAGATGGTATTTGATTAGCGCACACTTATACATGAACTTGGTGAGAGAGGACATGCAGGTGGTTGGTGTGACAAAGCAAGATGCAGAGGACAGGAAGAAATGGAAACATATGATCCACTGTGGTGACCCCTAACGGGAGCAGCTGAAAGAAGAAGAAGAAGATTTTTAAAACATGGATATATTGACACCTTGATGAAGGAAGTATGCAATGAGAAAATGAAAAAATGGGATGTACTTTTCTTTGTTTGGAAAAGGTAATACACCTTTTAAGAAAGGAATCAAAAATAACTTTGTTCATGCTATGTGACTTACCAATTAATAATAAAGAATATTAAAAAATGCAAGGAATTGTTAACAAAATAACACCAGGATTGTTGATGTAGGATGTCATATAGTAGAAAAATTAATCACTGCTCACCATGTATTATCTATATTTTCATATGTATGGTCATATTTTCAAAACTAAGAGCCCTACATGTTATTGAGGGATATGGTGTGATGCCGTGGTGGGATACATGCAAAGTTATTGCCAATTTCCATTTATATCACACTGTACCCAATATAATGTTAGTTGTTTGTTAATTATAAACTTAAGCAATATTTCCATATTTACTTAATAGTTCAAAAAATAAGCAACTTACAAACTGTTGCATGACATCAGGTGAAGCCTTGGACATTGTTGAAGAAAATATTCTTTCAAATTTCCACTGTAATTTGCAAATATTGAGTACTATTCAGTGCTACTTATACTGCTAATTATGCAATTAAACATATATTTTCATATTTCTGTAAATATCTTAATAAACATGCACTCCTAGAGGAATTTCTTGTTATATGAAAACTTGTATCTGGTTAACAAAAATATTCTAATGATATATGTTCAGGTTATACAGTTTCCAAAATATGACAAATTGCTTGTGAATTTTTAGTGAATATTTAATTTTGGGTTTGTATGCATTATCATATAGCATTTATGGAATGACTACAAATGCACTAACTATTATCACTGCAAAGAATACTTCTTACTGATAACATTGATATTTGTGCAGTTTTACTCGCTTTTATTGTTCACAAAAAATACTTTTGTTTATCTTATCCTTTTAAGTTTATTTTTCAGAAAATACTTTGGAATGCAATATGTGTGTAGGCTGTTGAAGGTGTGACATTCCACACTACTTAGGTGTTAATGAGTTACAACATCTTCAGTAGAAAATAAATTATTAAAAATTGGAAAGTATTTTTAAATTATGAAAATATGGCTGAATATGCAGATAAGATCGCTGATTTTATTTGTGGTCATGGGACTACTATAAAAGGTTTATTAGAGTTTGATAACAGTGTTGGTATGAATATAAAAATAAAATAGAACCTGCAAATGTAGCACTTGTTTAGAATGTTCTTTTATTTCTAAAGATATAAGGGATAACATCCCTAATTGCAGAACCATAAATACAAAAATATATTTTATGTGTGGCACTTCAGATCTTGTGTATATAGCAATTTTGTTTTCATGAACTACATTCTACTGGGAAAACTGAGAGAAGTGTAAGGAAATTTATTTACAAACATGTCTTATATTGTGAAACACATTTAAACAATGTTCTAAGTAAACATGCTCAGGAATGTAATAATTTTACAGAATTTGCTTTTACTCTCTTGAAAATGAAAAGTATTAACCTAAGGGGAATGACACTGAAAATAGAAAACTGAGTATAAAGAGCTCATTTGGCAGTTACTATTAAACACTAAAGAACCCTGGGCATGGGACTAATATAAAAGATTTATTATAGTTTGAGTATTCTACCCTGCTTTTGTGTAGAGTGCTGTCCTTTTCCTCTCTCCAGCAAGATCAACTGCTGTTTTTATTTGTCTTCCAACTGCTCAGCTTTTGGCTTTGCAGTAAATAAGAGGAAAACAAAACTAAAACTAAAGAAAGTTAATGAGGTAACTGCTCCCTAGCTGTGCTAATCAGTCTCCACAATCTAGCCAATCCCTCTCTTCCCTGATTGGTTTTGCCTGTGCCATTTCTTAACTGGGCATTGCCCCACTCCATTTGCCCTCGCTATGCTCGGACTCACTTCGCTCCCCTACCCTACTCCATTCTCACCCACCCCTGACACAATTTCCTTTATACCATCCACTCCCTCCCCTTCCTCCTCCAACTGTCCAGTAATAAACAACTTCCTGTCAACCCAAACTATTCTTCACTTCCTGTCCCCCCAGTATATCCTACTCCTCCTATTACAGCTAATAACCACCTACCTATATACCATAACTCTTTCCCTCTCTCTACTTTACTCCCTACAATCACCACTCCTCTTATTCAACAACTATCTAACTAAAATGCAATACCTCATTCTAACTTCCCTACTCCTCTTTCTCCTAACCACTCAGACCTCATACCATTCCCACCTTCCCCCATCAATCATCCACTTCACCCTCCTATACCTTAAACACTTCAAACACCTATTTTATTCCATCCTACTTTGATATCTCTCCAGCTCTGTTCAACCTCCCCAACTGTTACCTAAGAAGATCTACCAGATTACATATATCCCCCAAACTTATAAACCAAACTGTTCAAGCTACACCAATCTACCTTCCTAGTCACTGTACCTAATAATAACTTACTTACCTCAGGTAACAGCCACCCCAACCCTGGTCCCACCCACTCTATACCTAATTTCACATCCCCACTCTCCTCTACCTCTGCACTAAACCATACTATCCCCTAATCTCACAAGTCTCCCAACCTTCCAAACACCTCTCCCCCATCTACCATACCCAACCCAACTCCACCTAAATACTTATCCATATACTCTCTAAACATACAAAGTCTAACCAATTAAATCACTGAGCTTCATGCTTGGATTGCCCAGAAAACCCCTCACATGCTATGTCTATCTGAAACCTGGCTTAAGCCAAATGTTACAAATAATGAAATCCTCCCACCAGGCTACAATATTTATCATTTAGTCAGACTGTCTAAAAAAGGGGGTGGTGTTGTCATCCTTCACTCAAACAACCCAAAGCTCTCTCCCTTCCCCTCATCTAGCCCTGATTTTCACCCTGCTGAACTTCTCCTCACTAACTGCATCTTAATCCTCACAAGAAAATAGCCATTTCCTCAATATATATCCCCCAGGAAATAAAGTACCCACCTTAGAGAAAATCCTCTCCTGGTTCTCCCAAAACATACCCTACGAAACCCTCATTCTAGGTAATACTAACCTTGACTGGGCCAAACTCAAAACTGACTCCCCTCAAAATAGCATTAATCTGCATGGTTTTCACCAACTTGTAACCTCTCCCACCAAAATCCATAAAAGCTCATTATCCAGTTCCATAATTGACTGGATACTAACCAACTCCCCTAGCCTGTATCACCAACCCTCTACACTACCAGATCACCTTAGTGACCACATACCTACCTCTATTTTTAGATATACCCACCAAATAAATCAAACCTGTTCAGACACTGCCATAAACTTGCAAACTTTAGTACTACAGAATACAACTCCATCTTATCCTCCATCAACTGGTCCTTACTAAGATCCTGCTAAATGATGCTGTATCCAGCTTCAATAACATATTCTTAAACACCCTTAATTCCATTGCTCCCACCAGAAAGGTTAGAGTAAAAGCTAATTATGCCCCATGGATTTCTAAAGATTTTAGATCCCTTATGCTCCAAAGAGTCAAGGCATGGACAGCATGGATGGAATCCAAGTAACTACCCCTCTTCCAAGAATACAGACAACTCAGAAATCTAACTAAAAAACAAATCAACCAAGACAAAAAGTCCTTCTTTAACTCTGATCTAGTAAACAGCAAATCAAACCCTCAGAAATTCTGGTCAGCCATTAACAATATTCTCTCTCCTGGCCACCCCTCTACTCCCTCTCCCTACCCTAATACATCTGACCAAGAAACAGCTACACTATTAAATACTCAGTTTATCAATACTGTACAGACTCTCTTAACATCCAGCAGCAACACTACTCCTCCACCTACCCCTCTCAACTCACCTAACAACAATTCTTTCTCCCCACAACCTGTCTCCACATCATTCATCCGAGCTCTTCTTCTAAAGCTAAACCCTTGCTCCTCCTCCACTGACAACTTACCTCCTGTTTTCCTAAAATTAGCAGCTGACTCAATAGCATTCCCAATTTCTATTATCATTAACAGATCTATACAAGAATCCACTGTGCCTACCCTGTGGAAATCTTTCTATACCATTCCCTTACACAATGGTGGAAACTCCACAGACCCATCCAATTACCAGCCACTCACCATCTTATCCCCCCTCTCTAAAATTCTTGAAAAAAGCATTCATACTCAACTTCTCAAACATCTCCTCCAACATAGCCTTCTCACTCCAACCTAACATGGTTTCTGTCCCAGACACAGCACAACTATTGCCCTCCTAACATTCACCCACACCATTGCTGAGGCCCTCAACAACAATAAACCCATCTATTGCCTGCTCCTAGACCTATCTAAAGCCTTTGACACAGTCTCCCACCCTCTACTACTATCCAAGCTCGCCAACCTCAACCTATTATCCTCCACCATTTCCTGGTTTTCTAGCTACTTGTCTGGCAGACAGCAATCTGTTAAATGGCTCTCCTCTTCTTCTCTCTTCTAACCTGTTCCAACAGGGGTTCTTCAGGATTCCATCCTATGACCCCTCCTGTTCAATATTTTCAACAATGACCTCCACACATCATGTAAGCTGTCCTCCTTCATACAGTACACTAATGATTCTACCCTCATCTCTATCTCTGACAACATCTCTGAACTTCATTCCCTTACTCAGCAATCCTTTCTAGCTACTGAACAGTGGCTAGCAGATAACCTATTCATCCTCAACCCCAAAAAGACTAAACTCATATTATTCGTCCCCCGCTCACTCTCCTACCTTAAAACATTCTTCTCAATCAGTTCCTCAAATAACACTCTTATCAAACCTGATGCTCATTCTAAACTTCTTGGAGTCATTATTGATGATGAACTCATATTTAACCTACACCACCTACACTGTATAAAAACGGTCAACCAGAAATTAGGCTTACTCTATCGAAATAAAAACATTCCTGACTCCAAATGCTAGACTCACCCTAGCCCAAGCTTTTCTCCTCCCACTACTTCTCTATGCTGCCCCATTGTTTACTAACATTCAAACCACAACTTTGCACAAACTCCAGCAAACCTACCATAGGATTGCAAGATTCATCACAAACTCTCCACACAAAACACACCACTCCACAGCCCTTACATCCATTAGCTGACTTGCATTCCCTTACTTACTGTTGTTTTCACAACTTCAAATTGTTCACTCTATTCACTACAAGCCTGCATCTTGTCCTACTCTCTCAACTTTCATCTCTTCCTATAAACCTGATGATACCCTCCGTACCTCCAACCTACAACTACTTCAATCTTTCCAACCAAAAAAAAAACTGTTGGCAAACTCTTATATAAATGCTCTATAGCCCAAACTTGGAATAACCTTCCTACAGACATTTGCTCTACTATTCACCCAGCCCACTTTAAAGAAAAACTCAAACTCCATCTACTTAGCTCCAAAATTTGTTCCTGTACAGCCCAAACTTAACCTCTCCCTCTCTTATCTTAGCTCTCCCAATTCGATTACCTTGAACCTCATACCATTATTGCTTATTACATTTCTAATATACGTACTGTTAACCTCCCCTCTATTACATCTAAGTACACCTTATAGTGTATCTACCTTCTTTTCCCTATTCACACACACACACACACACACACACACACACACACACATATATATATATATATATATATATATATATATATATATATATGTCTGAACATCAGAAATTCCTCTACTGCTAAATACCTCTCTATACTTTAGGTACCTTAAAAATGGCTCAAACCTTACTATCTGTAAATATACATGTGACGCCCATGCCCTGGCCCAGCAATCAAGGAGCCTCAATCCTCACCACTAACACCAGGGAGGTCATCTCTAAGAAGAGGAAAGGATAACTAATACACACAGTAAAGTACAACTTCCATTAAGTGCACACAGAAATCACAGTCAGTCTGGGGCTGGTTGCTCCTTTGCTCACCAGGTCCCCAATAAGACTCCCCACTGGCACAGCTATAGGGTCCAGGTCTCAGCCTAACTGGGCAAGCTAAAACCTCCAGTACCCTTTCTGTCCAACCAGTGCTTCGTGTCTCTGCCCAGGTAGCTGATACATACACACACACACACACACACACACACACACACACACACACACACACACACACACACACACACACACACTTTGAGAAGAGGTTATACAACCACGCAGACTTTCCTCGGAAAAGGCTGGCACAGGTTCTCCAGCTGTGCCCCTATTACCCAGACCATACAGTAGTAATTTCTGCCACCACCCAGTTAATTGTCAGCTACTAAAAGGCCCTTAAAAGGGTATCCAATTATTACTGTGCAATATTATAATCCAATGGTAGTATGACTAATCAGTCTCAAGGCTTATTGCAAGGGCTTATTACAATAAACTCTATAAATATATAATGTACCCTAAAGCATACTTTATCTCCACATAAACCAGCCACAGGTAGAAGGTTTAAAAAATATTTAATAATAAATAATTAAAACACAAGACAAAACTACTACACCACAGAGATATCTAAGAGTTTGGAGATCATACAGAAACCTAAAATAATACAGTATTACAGGTCTGATTTCAAAGAAAAATACATAATTAATATTTACTAGCTTTAACTATTCCCACAAGAAATCACAGTGCTAAAACTTACATGTGAGCTTAGGCAGAGTGCTGAGTTAGATATCCATGATCAAAATGCTTACAGTCTCTCAGTGAACAATAGTTTTTAAACACTAACCAACAGCTCTGCTGAAATCCTCCCAAATTACATCATTTGACACTTAGATTTTCTCAGGCCACAAACTGCATTATTTAGCAAGCTAACACTTGCTCAGTAAACTACAAGAATACAAATCATTTCACATCTATACTCTAGCAGAATCCAGAGCAATAAAGCACCTTCCATATGTAAATTCTGGTCATAAACTTTAGCCTTAAAACAATGGGAATGAAACCTTCATCCAGCCGCACTGGAGCCAAATTATAACATGAAAGGGTCACAACATGCTTCACTGGGCCAGTAGAGTGCAATGTTGTCACATATTTTGCAGTTCCACATTTCACAGTTTTCTTTTACACTCAAAAGCACATGCCTGTATTTTACATTTATTTATACAGTTGATAGAATTATGTATCAAATTCTATTTGACTAGGCTGGCAGCCTTCACCCATCTTCCTTCTGTCTTCACAATGAAAATAACTCGATCTTGTTATTTTTTATTCTCCTCCCTTTACCTTAAGCCCCACTGAATAAGATAACTGTGTGCTACAATGTATGCATTGAATATTATACTGTCTTTATAACTCAATGTCTTGAATGTTTCATTATCAAAATGTTTTTTTTTACCAACAATGTATAACACAATAGCTGAATTTGTTTTGTTACTGTATTTCTTGGAGCTTTTCTCCTCAGGTCTCCACTGAAAATGGGCCAAAACCCCAGCTGGACTAACCCGGTTAACATATGTCAATAAATAAATATATATATAAAAATCGATTACAGTGTTGGTATACATATAAAAAGAAAATACGGAATTCACAAATGTGGCATTTGTTCTGAATGTTCTTGTATTTCTAAAGTTAAAAGGGTTAATAACCCTAATTACAGAACCATAAATATAAAATGATATTTTATGTGTGGCACTTCATATGTAATGTATATACCAAATTCTTTGTCATGAACTACATTCTGCACTGGGAAAAGTGAGAGAAGTCTAAGGAAATTTATTTACAAATGTGTCTGATATTATGAAAAAAACATTTAAACAATGCCCTAAGTAAATAAGTTCAGGAATGTAATAATTTTACAGAATTTGCTTTTGCTTTCTTGAAAAAGATAGGTATTAAACATAACAGCTGCAAACAAATGCAATATGAGGGTCATGCTACTCAATGCTAGATGTCTAAATCTCAAAACGTACTCACTTGATGCACTCCTTAAAATGGAAAATATCGACATTTATCCTGTAAACAAAGACCTGGTTCAAGGCAGCAGAAAGCACTCCTGCATTACCAGGCTATAACTCATTCCACACCTTTTGGCCCCAGAACCTGGAATGAAGCTTCAAAGGTGGTGGTGTTTCCATATTCATAAAGGATACGTGCACCTCTAGACTGGAAGCCCAACATAATGCATTTGAGATAATGTGAGTGCAGCTAACATTGGGTAAGACAGTGATTCAGGTGGTAGCCTGCTAGAGGTCCCGAACCATGTTCCAAGACTCACACTCCACATTCCTAAGCACCCTGGAGAATACACTGGGCAACTTCAACTACCCCTCCATTAACTGGGAAAACTACTCATGCACAAATACACTTGCCCAACGTTTCCTGGAATTCATTAATTCCAGTACCCCCACTACAGGTAGCAACATCCTTGACCTGGTCATTACTAACATGGGAGACTGTTGCTCTACACCAATAGTCAACTCCTCCCTGGTTAGATCTGACCACAAACTAATCACCTTGAAAATCCACATCCCTCCCACCCCCCCAACCCCCACATAGGTAACCACCATGAAAATCTTCTCCAAAGCTAACTCTGGGCTCCTAAAAACAGAGGTGGCTAACTTCACAGCACCCATGCAAATGGAGAATAATTGCATGACCACTGAATCATACCTCAATGCACTGTATGAACACGTACACAAATGCATGGATCTCGCCATACCAAATAGAACCAAGATGCTCTCCTCCAAAAAAAGGAAGCCAATCTGGTGTTCCCCTGTCATAAACAAACTCTACAACAGAAGGAGGAAACTGATACAGAATAAGGTAAAGTCCCTAGACTGGAAAAACTCCCTTATCAGCCTCAACAAAAAGTTGAGATCCCTCTTCAAATCTTCTAAAGCTAGTTATAAAAACAGAATTGCAGCAGATAGTAAAGACAACCATAAGGCCTTCTATAGTTATGTAAAGAATCTCCATGGCAATACCGAGATTTGCTCTGAGCTACTGCACAATAGTACCTCCTATACTGAGCCAACAGATTGCCAATATACTGGCTGACAGATTCAGTGCCAACTTTACCCTTCTCTCTCCCCCCAAAGGACCAATCACAATACCAGTAGATTGCCAGGCACCTAGTATTACTGCTGCACAGGTTAAAACTATACTGTGCAAGGCCAAGAATACAGCTTCTATGGGACCTGACAATATCCCTGGCTGTGTTCTGCATGAACTACAGAGTGAACTGGAACCTCACATGTGTGCCCTGTTAAGTCACAGCCTCACCTCAGGCTTTGTTCCTACCAAATGATGCACTGCTATATTCATCCCTCTCCACAAAGGAGGAGCGACTACAGACCCTGGGAACTATCACCCCATTAGCCTAATGAGTCTGATATGCAAAGCTATGGAATGCATCATCATGGACCTAATAAACAAGGATATAGGGAATCTCCAAACTCTGGATCCTACACAGTTTGGTTTTGTGAAGGGTAGATCATGCCTGCTCAACTTGGTCGACTTCTTTGAGTCAGTCACCAGAGCTGAGGATGAAGGCAAGGTGGTTCATACAGCCTACCTTGATCTGGCCAAGGCCTTTGATACCATTCCCCACTCAGGAATCATAGAAAAACTCACTAAGCTAGGCATAAACTCCTATATCACTAGGTGGGTTGCAAACTGGCTCCCAGATAGAGCCCACAGTGTGAAAGTAGCTGACTCCAAGTCAGACTGCAGACCAGTCATGAGTGGAGTCCCACAGGGTTTGGTCCTGGGTCCTCTCCTGTTTGATATCTACTTCTCTGAAGTCCAGGCCAACATGAAGGGAATCTGGCTGACAAAGTTTGCAGATGATTGCAAGTTGGGAGCTATTATTAACTCCCCAAGTGATGGTGACATCCTACAGAAAGGCTTCACTGAGACCAACAACTGGTGTCAGATCCACGGCCTTAAGCTCAATGCCAAAAAATGTGTCGTCATCCCCCTTGGGAAAAACCCAGTTCCCTTGAATTACCACATCGATGGTAGTCCACTGAAAACAGAAGCTATTATAAGATATCTGGGAACACAGGTTGACAGCAACCTTTCTTATGACCACTACATTACCACTGTGGTCAAAAATTCATTCTTTGTGGCACATCTCATTACTAAGGGTTTTACTTCCAGGAAGAAAGTGGTCATTGCCTCCCTCTACTCTTTCCTCACTAGGTCAATCATTGAGTACAATGCCCCATTTGGCACGTACCTCACTAGATCCCTGCAACAACTGGAGAGGCCGCAAAAGTACCTCTCAAAGAGGATCCTAGGCCTTAAATACTTGTCCTATATGAACAGACTCAAAAAATTCCAACTATTCTCTGTCTCATATTGCCTACTTAGAGGCGATCTTTGTTTGACTTATAAAGCCATGTCTGACCCAGCTCTGTTGGAAATGCTACATCTAAAGAAATCCCAATCCCTCCATACCACACGCTACAGACACCTGAACCTCATTAACTCAATCAACAGAACATGGTGGAGGGACAGGTTCATAACCCAGAGACTGCCCATACTATGGAATAGACTTCACATACATGTCAAGCAGAGGACCTCACTGGCCATCTTCAAGAGAAATCTTGATGAGTGGATGGGAAATAGAAAATTCACCCCGGGGATCACTCCAGTGGCTCTACTCGACAGAGGCACTGGGAACTAAGGTCAGATGGCATGATGCCAGGGTAATCCTATGAGCTAGGCTTGTAAAGGCTCATGGACTATTAGCGTAGTACACACCTATGAACCTATAAGGGGAGGACATTGCAAACAGAAAACTGAGTATATAGAGCTTATTTGGCAGTTACTGTTAAACACTGGTAACTACATTGGCATTAATAAACATCTTTTTTTCACTAACACTATCTCACAGGCCAGGGATAACAATAAACTTGTTTCTTGCCTATTCCTGGATCTCTCCAAAGCCTTTGATACAGTCTCTCACCCTCTCCTACTATCCAAACTGTCTAACCTTAACTTCTGTACCGCTACTATTACCTGGTTTACCAGCTATCTCACTGACCGCCTGTAGTGTGTGAAATGGCTCTCTGCCCCCCCTTACCAGTGAAAATGGGTGTCCCCAAGGATCCATCCTAGGCCCATTACTTTTTAATATCTTCAGTAATCGTCTACATACCTCTTGTCATCCCTTATTTAATATGCAGATGATTCCACAGTCAGGCCCATTACTTTTTAATATCTTCAGTAATCTTCGACATACCTCCTGTCCTCTGTTCATTCCTTACTATTCAATATGCAGATGATTCTACAGTTATCACTATTGCAGATTCTCCCAATGACCTTATCTCTGCTACTCAAACATCTTTCAACTCAGTAGAATTCTGGCTCTGTGACAACCAGCTAATACTTAACCCTAAAATAACAAAACTCCTACACTTTCTTCCTATAAAACTCACCCACCTTAAATCAACCTTTTCAGTACTTTCCCCTAATAACACATCCATCATAGCTGAAACTAGCACAAAACTGCTAGGAGTAACAATAGATGACTAACTTAAATTTGACTTACATATAAATAACTGTATTAAAAAGACACATCAAAAACTGGGCATTCTCTATAAAAAAAAGGTTCCTTACAAATAAAGCAAGAGTTACCCTCTCTCATTCATACCTACTACCCAGTCTATTGTATAGCTGGTATAGCTGTCAAATTTTCACTAATCTCATCTCCACACCTAGCAAAACTAGAATCCACCTTAAACAAGGTTGCAAGATTTGCTGCCCAACAAACTTATAAATCTCACCATTGTCTCTCACTAAGATACTTAAACTGGCTTGAACTACCCCACTCACTCCTTCACTCCCAACTACAGATAATCCATGCAATTCTATATCAGCAATCCTTCTGTCCAAGCCTATCCTCTTTAATCTCTCGATACTCCCCTACCAGGTCCTTACGTAGCTCTGACCAAAACCTATTACAAATATACAAAGCTAAAACTAAATTTGGATCCAGTCTCTATAGCTCCAATCCTTCTAAAGCATGGAATAAACTGCCAGTAGAAATCAGGTCTCTTACACAAACTAATCAATTCAAAACTGCAACCAAAGAATATCAGCACACTGGTCCTGCCCATGTTATCCTCCATAAACTACATTCAGTCCACTTGCTAAACTCTAACTTACTATTCACTATCAGTATGTCCTCTTTTACCTCCGATGATGAACTATAACCTCTGCGTACTATTTGCCTTTACATCTACAGATCTCATTTCCTCTTCTGATCTCAATCATTTATTAGAAACATCTACTGTTACTTATAATTATTGCTGCTTTTTATGAATTATTGTCTTATATTGTTTAATGCTTACATTTCAAAACAATGAAGCTTCTTAACTAATTACCTCTGTATTAACTAATATACTTTCTATTTAACTACTGTGAAATTCTAATGCTTTTAATGACTTGTATACTGTAGAGCTTTTCTCCCTGTCCCTCCGCTGAAAAATGGCTAAGCTCAGTCAGACCATCCCGGTCAACAAATGTAAAATAAAAATAAATGTAAAATAAATAAATAATAATACATTTTTTAGCAGTGCTTTAAAGCTTAGGCCTGTAAGGTTTTGGTATTATAGCCTAAATGAAATTTCAATGTGTTCTTAAAAATGTTTTTTTCTATATCTATTCAAATGAATGTTATTAATGTTATTTTAGTTTAATGATGTTGTTAAATGGTTTTAAATGTTTTAGATTATGTAATAGTAGCCTTGTATTTGATCTTGGGATTATTGTCAATGTAATCAGTTGCTGTTTAGTGATGTTTTATTCTAAAAATTTCCATATTTTTGCTGGATGAAAGCATTAACTTAAAAATAAAGCCCCGGGTCTGCAGCAGCACATTTTGCAGTGTTGAAGTGTGTTTTTTTTTGGTATTATTTTTCACTGTTTTGTGCATTTTCTGTGGGTCATCAAATTCTGTAAATAAGTCAGCACAGTCATGCAGGGTTTTATTGCTATGGGTCTGAACTCTGTCTAGGATGCTTCTGCAAGTTTAAGATTCTTTATGTACAAGTGCATTTCTTATAAATAGACAGTGCATTTCTTTTAACATCTCCAGTTTCTTACAAATAAGACACATAAAAAATAAAAGTAGTTTTCACAGCAATGATTTGAGAAATCTGTTTTAACCTTAGGGGTATATAACTTAAAAAAACATAGACAGCTTTAGGCACTGGCAAAACGTAGTCACTGGGTGCCTCCTGTTCTTGGGGGCCCCAACCACAGTAAGTTATCTTAAATTGACATAATACGTCTGTCAAACCAAGAAACAGCAGTCCTGTATACTTACTAAACCAGGTGGGTAATAATAACTTTTATTTATATCTCTTTTAAAATTCAAAGATATTCTGGTTATAGTAACAGTGTCTTATCAAAAAACAGGCTTCACATTTCAATTAAATATTTTACCACTGACATAGTGGCCCTAGATTAGTTAAACCCTGCTGCTGGACATTCTGTCCATTAAAATTAACAACATAGCCAGCTTTAGCTGCATGCAATACTCATGGCTGCAGGACCCCCCTTAATAATCCTTGACTGTGTGGGAAGCCGCTGTTAGTTGTGGAATAATGAGAAAAAATGTGCCAATTTCCTCTTTTACCTTAACAGGGCTGTAATTTGAGCCTTTTAAAGGATAAATCTGATAATGAACACAATCAAGGTAAGTAATAGAGAGATCTGCAGCCCTGAGTGACTGATCTCAGCCCACACCATGGAATTTAGGAAGAGCTGATGTTTCCGATTATCAAGGATGGGTTTCTCTTTCAGAGAGTTTTATACATTCTAACAGAACTACAGATGTTATAATGTTAACTTCGTTCCTGAATAATTCTATGCAAATAATAGCAGAATAAAGGCTCATGTTTTAAGTATTACTTTAATTCACTTAAAAAGTTAATAGAATAACACCATTTGTATGAACTTGATGTCTGAATTTATTGAGTGTCTGTAATCATGAACAATTTATCAACAAATCAGACTTTTTACAAAGGCCAGAGCAAAACTGAGGTAGAATCAGGGAAGGTCACTGAAATCAAGGACAGTGACGTATGTATTACTCATCAATAAGATACATAAAAGAGACATATCCCTGTTGCTGTTTGATCACTGCTAAACAGCAGTCACTGATTTGGTGTGGCAGTACCAGTATTGCACAATGTATTGCTATTTGCTCAAATAAGTTCAAAACTAGTATTGGTATGGCTTATGCTTGCATGTGTGCTTGTGTGTGTGTGTGTGGGGTTCCTATTAGATGACTGAAGATGCATTCTGTCAAATGCATCTTGGTCGAACTTAAAACAACGAAAAGGCAAAATAGCAAAGCGGCTTTTAAGCAAATTCTTTCCCAGGGAAAGTATTTGCTTAGCCACTTCCGTTACTTTGCCGTTTTTGACACTGTAGTGCAATCTCGGAGTTGGTATATTTAAGTAGGGGGTGTGTGGGGAGTATAGCCCAGCAGCAATTTTTTTTCCCCTTGGAAAAAAATCACTGTCCTGAGCTTTCAAGACTGTAAGCTTTCACTTACATGGAGTCGATTATTCATCGTTCACTTTTTTAAGCATTCAGTGATATAATATAGACTGTGTGTGTGTGTGTGTGTGTGTGTGTGTGTGTGTGTGTGTGTGTGTGTGTGTGTGTGTGTGTGTGTGTGTGTGTGTGTAAAAAATATCATAGATTTTTATCTGTACCCACACCCAATAATGTTGGAGGCATTCACTATTCTTCTGGGTATCGGTAAAAACTATATCTAAATTCAGACATTTAGAACTTCTAGGTGTCTGGGGACCCTACTTCCCAGACTGTATAAATGGATACAGCAAGACACCCTTAATCATCTTTGACTGTGTGGGGGCCCACAAATAAAACTGTTTCTGGTTGGGAAAAAATGAGGAGAAAAATAAATTCATTGTCTGATTATACTCTTTAACCTGAGCAGGGCTGTAATATGACCTTGTTAGGATAATGCTGATTATGGCCTCTGCTCTCAACCACACATATACTAAAACTAACACTGCTGAGATGTGTATTTACAGAAAGCTGATGTAGGATATAGGGTTGCTGGGGATTGTATGGTTATTACTACTTTAATTTTTATCATAGTCATTCCTTAGAGGTGTTCACAGGAAGTAATTATAGCTTGTGTTTGGACTGGGGACAGTGTAGTTATTGTTTCTTTTATTTTCTCAGACGTAGATAGTAATCTCTCCTTTGATAATCACGTTGCCAAAGTGGTTAGAAAGACCTTCTATATAGCCCACCTTATCACAAAAGGGTTTGCATCTAGATCAAGAGAGGTCATTGTGCTCCTCTACTTGTCACTCATCAGGCCCATAATTGAATACAATGCCCCTTTTGGGATGTACCTTACCCGACACCTGCAGCAATTGGAGAGACCCCAAAAGTACCTCACCAAGAAGATCATGGGCTACAAACAGATGTCCTATGCAGCTCGACTAAAGAAACTCCAGCTCTACTCAGTTGCTTACCGCCTACTCAGAGGCGCTCTATGCCTGACGTACAAAGCCATGTCAAACCCAGAATTAATGGACATGCTCCACCTCAAAAAATCCAAGTCCCTTAGAGCTACACGCTCCAGGGACCTAAACCTCAGCACAAAAATAAATAGGACATGCTGGAGGGACAGATTCATTTCCCAGAGGCTCCCCTCACTCTGGAATAGAATCCCAGTTTATGTTAGACATAGCCCCTCACTGACCCTCTTCAAGCGAAATCTGGACGCGTGGATGGGAAATCACAAATTCACCCCTGGGATCTCTTCTGTGCCCCTGATAGACAGAGGCACAGTAAATTAATCTTAAAAAGGTACCTTCTGTGACCTACTTTACAGAGGCACAGTTGGCTAATCTAATAGGGAGGCGGAAGCCAAATACACTCTGGCTAAGCTTATAAATGCCCTAGGGCAGATAGCCTAGTATCTACCTATGAACCTATGAACCTATGAACCTATGTTTTCCAGGATTTGTTTCTTTGTAGCATAAGTTTTTTGGTATCTTTGGTTAGCCAAGGGGCAGATTTGGTTTTAACTCTTTTTGTTCTTGGTGGCACTAGGGAGTTGAGGATGTTTAAGAAGGAGGAGTTGAAAAATTCTATGACATTATCTAGTGGAAGGGTTTTTAGTGGGTTTCAATTTGTTTGTTTCAGGGAGTTAGAGAAGGTTGTTGGGTCAAAGTTTGTGAGGTTACGTGTGTGGATGATTTGGTGTAGGTGAGGAGAGCAGTGACTAGCTTGGTAAATAAGTGCTGGCAAGTGGTCTCCTATAGGGTCGGGTGTGATGCCAGAGTTTAAGATTTTTTTGGGATGGGAAGCTAGGATCCAGTTTAGTGTGGTACCTGGGGGGTTTGTTTTATTGGGCCTAGTGATGGAGTTAGTAATTTGTTTATAGTTAAATAGATTGATGGATATGGTGGGATGTTTACCTCTCCAAGTATATAGGTCTCCTGCTTAATATTGGTCGAGGTCCAGAGGAGTATGTCCTCCAGAGTAGTGGTGTTGTTACCAGGGGGGATATAGAGAGCAGTGATACAAATGTTTTTGTGGTTATTTACTTTTAGCAGGCCTGTTACTAGTTCTGCATTACTGAATGTGGGGATAGGATTAGGGTATGGAGTGATGGATAGTAAGTTAGAGTAGATTAACCACCTTTTCTGTTTAGGCGGTTGTGTCTGAGGGATTGGAATCCAAGAGGAAGGATTTCAGAGTCACTAATGTGAAGTTTTAGCCATGTTTCTGAAATGGTTACAATGTTGGGTTGGTTGTAGTTCAACCAGGCATGGAATTGGGTTAATTTATTTCTTAAACTTTGTGCATTAATGGTGAAGAATTTGAGGTACTTATGGTTACCTTTATAGTTTGAGGTGGGGAGATTAGCAGTACAGGTAGTGTTTGGTCCAGGATTTGGATGTATGTCTCCAGCTAAGCAGAGGTAGTTGATGAAGGATAGTAGTATTTTTGATTTGGTGTTTCATAGTTGTGGGAAGTAAAGTATTAGTTTAGGAGTGTAATACTTAGTTGAGGAGGGAAATAATTTTATTTTTGAAGTTGTGGAGTGGGTTGGGTTGAACTAGTGAAGCGGATATGTTGTGGGAGTGTGTTTTTGAGTGATAAGAAAGGAGGTTGGGAGTGGGGGGATAGGATAGAAAGGGTGGGTGGAGTAGGTGCTGGGAGTAGGAGGTAGTGAGATATAAAGGGAGTAAGACTAAAATGCCAATAGTTGGGGTGAGAATGGTTTTAGGTAGGAGTTCCAGGCATGGTGGATAAGTGTAAAGATATAGTAGCGGGAGATGAATTAGGGAGTTAGATCGGAGAGGAGTGACTGTGATAGGCAGATGGAGGAAAAGGGGAGGTGGGACTGTAGAGGAGGTGATTGGTTGATAGAGAGAAAAGGGGAGTGGGGCTGTGGAGGGGATGATTGGTTGATAGTGAGAGGGAGGGGCTTAGGGCTCCAATAAAGGTAGGAGTACTAGAGGTGAAAATTGTGGGCAGGGTAGGGGAGTGGGGTGATCCCGTAGGGTGAACAGAGCAGAAAGAGCTAAAGAGAAGGTGGCTGGCTGAAACCAATTGCCAGCTGAAGCAGAAAAGTGTGCTTTGTGAATGAAGTACAGGGACAGCAAGGGAAAATGAGGCTGAGGGAAGTAAGGTGGTGAAATACAGCTCAAGTAAAGTCAAAGCAGGCCAGTGGGACAGGTATGAATGGGAGTGGGGGATACCTTGGCAGAGAAGGAAAATAGATTTAGGAAATCTTAGTTTTAAAATATATATGAGATGGCATAGGAGGTAAGGGAGTTAAGGACCACTGTAGGCTGCTTGGCAAGCACGGGGTAAAGCACAGGCACCACGGTGGTGAGCAGTAGTAAAAGACTGCAATACATACACTTTACATTTTGTCCTGATGGGGTTATAGTTTGAATGTTCCTTAGAAGGTTGTGGCAATGCCCCATAATGGAAGTCCTTTAGGGGTTATTTCCTGAACCGTAGTGGGAAGGGTTAATTATACGTGCAGCTTTAGGGAGAAGAGCAGAAGAAAACTGGTAAACAAGTAAAAGAACATACAGAGCAAGCTGAGGGAATGCAGTTAAGGAGTCAGCAGCAAGGAAGAAAACAGTTTGAAAATGGTGCCTGGAGTCCCAATGATCTAGACATTGCAGCAAGTGTAAAGCATCTGACTACATTGTCTAGCTGCAATTTGTAGGAAGAGGCAGTAATTATTATGCAAAAAATGAGACTGGGCCTTTCCCAACCTGAAATTGTAGTAGTTTGTTATCTAGTCACTTTCTCTCAGCTTCACGTAGAAAAAGCCCAAAGCTGCTGTGAGCTCAAATGATTTAATTAAGCATCATACTGTTATACTTCCTATGCTCTATATGTCACTTCATAGGGCATGTTTGCTCACTTTACCCAATCTATGTCACAGGACAGGTAAAGAAATCGATTGTAACATACTTCATCAAGATGTACAGTAACATTTTTATACTTTTTTGCTTGTTAGATGTGGTCTAGGCAATGGCTCTCCTTGAATAGGGTTCTATTGCCTCATTTGCTAGGAACACTAAGAAAGTAGCTCATTTCTGATATTTTACAGTGGTTGTATGAATGGACCACAGTGAAAATCTCAGAGTATCTAATATGATTTGAATGAATGTCTTTTATGATTCCTTATTTTGCCAAGTACCTACATGAGAGACCTACAAGTAAACAGGGAACTAACAATGGCACTTCAACACGACCAGTTAAGCATTGTTTTCTCCAGTAGCAACATAAATAAAAAAGGCAAAATTTCAAGGTTTACATTATTCTGTTCTAATTCATAGACCAAATTAATCATAGATATGAGTGAGGTTCTCCTAGGAGTATATTTAGGTCAAGGAATCATGCAACTGGGAAGGTGGGGTATGTCAATGCATACTAAATCTGAATCTTAGGTCAGTTCAAATCACAGTATTTATATAGTGCTCAAGGCAAAACATTAATAATGCAGACACAAATGTACATTTAACTCCACAGAGTTACAAACAATTCTCACAAAATGCTTTTTAACATATCAGATTAATTTTTAACACATTGTACTTCAGTTCAGGAGGCTGCCAGAAGTTTGGTTCAGTAACTGTTGACAGTAATTGATTATTTTATAGCAACAATAATAGATTTTTGTTAAATGAAATTTGGCAGTGTTTGAACACCAAGCAGCTTATGGCTGAACAAGCACAATTTACCTTACAATAAGTGTGACTTAGAATTGATTTGTGCACTACTTCATTCCTATACATGGAAAGTTTATTCAGTCAAAGTAACTTTAATAGTATGAAAACCTGAGATAGTATTTAATAATATTTACTCAGATTATACCGTTCTTGAACACAGAAAGTTGCAAATAAGTACATTTCCTGCAAAATTAATATTTTCAGGTTCATTTGTATTTAAGTGTTCAAATTCTAATTACTTTACTGAAATAAAACTTGAACATGATAGTGATTAAACAATGAGCTAAATAAACAAAATGATATGTTCTTAGCACATAGTTTTTGCTGGAATTAATATAAAGGCATGCTGTAAAAGAATAAAAGTTCTAGCACTTATCCCGTTGTGAACCTAACAGATATGAAGCTGAAAACAGGTGACATAGTTCATGCTGCAAAGAGCAATTCAGAGTTCAAAATGCTAGTTCTTCCATTGCAGAATACCAGGGCAACTTACTTCCCATTGCAGGAACCATTTGGTATTCTGAGACTTGTTAATGCAGAGCACAGAATAGCGAGACTGAAAGATTGAGACTGCATGTTTTTGGAATATTGTCTTACTTTTTATCTATAAGATATGGTAAGTTTAGAATTAGTATATAGAATTTTGGAGGGTGTGTTTAGGGCTTGACCTCTACATCGAGGAAATGCAGGAGGGTTTGCCCTCTCCCCTTCACTGAAAAAAAATCAGCTTTAAAGGAGAGCAGTGAAATTCAGCATTTGCTGTTCTCCTGTATTCGTGGACTTTATTTTTGTAATCCCAAGAGTTGCACATATCTGCCTTAGAATTACAACAAGGAGCTGTCTTTTACTGTCTTTTGTACCTCTCAAATGTCTCTAATAGGTTCATAGGATGATACTAAGCTATTGACCTGGAGGCCCTTATAAGACTAGCCAAGAATTTCACCCATGTTCCCACAAAGTCAGCATCTGCTTCCCCTGTCCAGCAGGGACACAAGTGGGATCCCAGGCGTGTATTTTCTGTTGTGGGATCCCAGGCGTGTATTTTCTGTTTTCCATCCAGTCGTCCAAGTTCTTCTTAAAGAGGGCTAGAGAGGTACTCTGCTTGACATGCAGAGGGAGTCTATTCTACAGATGAGGGAGTCTTTGGGACACAGATATATCCCACCAACAAGTTCTATTAATGTCACAGACCAGATTGAGGCATTGTGTGTGGGTTGCTCAAGTGGAGTTTGACTTATGGATATACAGCAACTCCATCAAGGCTGGGTCTGAGATGGCCTTGTATGACAGACACAGGTCACCTCTGAGCAGGAGACTGAGTAGAGGGACAGGGCTTTTACTCTGTCTATATAGGGTAGGTGTTTGAGACCCTGGATTTTCCTGGTCAGGAATCTCTGTGGTCTCTCCAGCTGCTGCATGTGCTTGTCAAGGTACAAGCTGAAGCGGGCATTGTACTCAATAATGTGTCTGATAAGGGAGGAGTACATGTATGCTATGACCTCCTTGTTCCTGGATTAAATACCCTGATTTATGAGGTGGGTCACGTAGAAAGCCTTCCATACAATGGAGGTAACGTGGTGATCAAAAGTCAGGTTGCTATCAACCTGTGTGCCCAAGTCCCTCATGACTGATTGTGTGCTTAGTATGTTGTTATTAATGTGATAATTAGTGGGGATGCCATTTCCCCCAGAGGAGATAATGATGCATTACTTGGCATTCAGTTTGAGGCCATGCCTCTGGCACCAGTCATTAGTTTGGGTAAGGCCCTCTTTGAGGATGTTCACATAACAAGGGGAATTTAAGAATAAAGCAAACATGGAAAAAAGCCAATAAATGATAACTTAAAAAAAATAAAGGCCCCTGTATGATCCACTAGGGGAATTTAAGACAGCACTCAGTTTACAGTCATCTGCAAACTTGGTCAGTCCCAGACCACTGATTTTGGCTTGCACCTCAGAAAAGTATATCTCAAACAGTACAGGCCCCAAAACCGATCCTTGGGGTACACCGTTTGTTATGGGTCTACTGCTTGAGGTGGTTTCCCCTATTTTGACTGAGTGAGTTCTCTCAGTGAGCCAGATAGCTACCCATCTGGTAACATACAGGTTGATGCCTAGCTGAGAGAGTTTATCTATTATGCCCGAGTGGAGAATAGTGTCAAAGGCTTCGGCTAGGTAAAGTTAGGTGGTGTGCACCGTCTTCCCCTCGTCCATGACTTTGGTGACTGTTTCAAAGAAGTCAACCAAGTTTAACAGGCATGATCTCCCTTTGACAAGACCAAACTGTGTGAGTCAAGTGTTTTGAAGTTGCCAATGTCCTTGTTTATAAGGTCCTTGATAATGTGTTACATGGCCTTGCAGATCAGGCTAGTTAGGCTGATAGGCCTATATTTGTCTGGATCAGTGGACGATCTACCTTTGTGTAGAGGGATGACTGTGGCTGCCTCCCATTCAGCCAGGACAAACACAGTGCTCAGGCTTTGGTTGAATAGGGTGCCTAATGGAAGTGAGAGCTCATGCCTGAGGTCATGTAGGATACATCCAGGAATGCTATCATGTCCCATGGATACTGTATCTTTTGCCTTTGAGAGAGCATTGAAAGCCTGCTTCCTGGTGAGGGGGTGGGGCAGGTGCTTGGGATGTCCCGGTTTACTGATGGGGGACAGGGGGGTGAAGTTTTCACTTAACCTGTCTGCCAGCCAGTTGGATATATCTTTGGCATCTGTTTATGTGGTGTTATTGACCACCATTTCAGAGCAGATTTGGGTGTTACCTTTGAGATTGTGGATGTATGTGAAGAAGGCCTTGTGACTGTCCTTAGTGGAGGTGGCCAATTTGGACTCAAAGTTAGCCTTAGAGGATTTCACCAGTGACCTTATTTAATTGATCAGACAAAGGAGAGATTGCTTCCAGCTTGGCACCTGCTCCTTCTTGGTCCTGGACAGCAATTATTTTCCTTTTATTATAGAGTTGGTTTATTGCTGCTGTCCACCAGACAGGTTTACTCTACCTTGAGGAAGATGATTTGGTTTTATCAGGTATTGCTGAGTCCATACAGCTATGTAGGTGCTCATATCATTTTTGGTATAGGCTTGGACATTAGTTCTAACTGATGGGACAGTGGCTGTGAAGCTGCTTATATATGCTCTGAGGAGACTGTAGTCAGCTTTGGAAAAGTTTTTTTGTTTGACCTTGACGGGGGGAGGGGTCAGAGGAGATGGTGACTTTAAAAGTGATCGCTTTATGGTCAGATCTTACCAAGGAAGATGACTCTGTATGGGTGCTACAGTGGCTACTCATGTGGGTTAGGACCAGGTCCAGGATATTTTCACCTATCATAGGGGTGTCAACCAGCTGATCCAATGCATTGGCATTGACAAAGTCGAGGAATCTTTGGGTGTTCATTTTTGGGCTAAAATAGGTCTTCCACTCTATAGTTGGGTAGTTAAAATCACCCAGGATCAGGGTAGAGGGTTGAATCTTGATGGATTCAAGTAAGTCCAGATAGGTGGAGTGGGCATTCTGAGTCACGGTTGGGCATCTGTATCTAGCTATGATTTGAATAGGTGTTTTGTCAATAGTTAACTGCACTTTCATTGTCTCCTGTGTGTCATACCATTTGACCAGCCTGGAGGTGTGTATGTCTTTGATAAATATTGAAACTCCCCCTCCTTTGGCTTTGTTGCCCTCTGTTTGGGGTCTGAAAGTATGGTAGGATGAGTAACCTGGTAAGGCTGGGTTGCTCTGCACAGCTTTGAACCAGGTTTCAGTGACTGCACAAATGTGAGCATCCTCCAGGGGAAGGAATGTTTGCAATGAGTGCAGTTTCATGCTAAGACTCCTGGCATTTAGCAGCATGATCATTAAATCTTGTTTAGAAGAATTGTTCATGTTGGTAATTTTGTGCTCATGGCTTTGCCTAAAAAGGCACTATGGGGGAGGCAAGAACCTTTGCCAGAAGCCTGAAGCCCAGAGGAGACAGATGAAGGCCATCTCTGGCAAAGCATTGTGGTCTGTCAGTCATGTCCTCCCAGGCTGACAGGTACTGGATCTGCTTAGAATGACACCAGAAATTAAGCCAATTGTTAAAGTCAAGCATTTTCTGTTTGTATTGAGGCATCATTTTGGGTGATGGTAGGATGCTGCTTAAGGCTAGGGACATACCTGCCTGAAACACATATTCAGTGAGCTCAGTCATGTCTCTTTTCATATAGTCCAGGGAGGTATGTCTCAAGTCATTCACACCAACATGGATTATGAAAAAACCATAACAGTACCTGTTGTTAAGAGACCTGAGTGTGTGCATTATATGATGGATTCTAGCACCTAACAAGCAACTTCCCGTGTCTTGCTCCTTGTCTAGCCTGATGAGAGGCACATCTGCGTGTCTCATGATAGAGTCGCCTATGACTAGAAAGTTGGGTTTGTGGCTGGGCCTTAGAGGCTGTGAGACACGACGTATGTACTATGTGTGATCCTTGGTGCTGTGGGTTGCGACATGTGTGTCTGTTTTTGCTTCAGAGGTCTCTTTTGCTTAGATATGTTTGTGTTGAGAACCTCTGCATATCTAGGAGTGTGTTGCACAGGTGTAGATCGTGTTAGAGGTGTGGTGTTGTAGTGTTTGTGCAGACAACCTTTACAGTATCAGATGTACTGGCTTGTGACTGAGGCAGCAAGGACTCTATGTTCTTAATGTACTTGCATCTCTCACATATTGTGTTCTTAGGTGGTAGTAGTAGAGGGTTGTCAGTGTACATAAGGCAGTTGCTACACTGTTTCTGATATCATCCAGACTGGCAGGAGAAACCATAGGAAATTGTCTGTCCATGGTTGTCAGAATCTGTGGAAGAGAGGTCAGGGATAGTAAAGTAGGTACTATCTGAGGAGAGTACCTGTAGGTGTGAGTAGCGCTGGATAAATTCAATACAGCAGCAGCAGCAAGCAAGGGCCTCACTTACACAGGAGTGCTGGTAAGGGAACAAATGCAACTGAAATGCCTCACAAAGGGTTACAACAGCACAGTAGTGGTGCACAATGGGCAAACAAGCACAAACCCATGCAAATGCAGGTTTAAATACCACAAAAATGAAAGTAAAATAGAAACACTGGAATTGACCAATCAACCCTTGTCCCTGAGCACTTAGCTCAACACCTTATGCCAGACAACTTACAACCAGTTTACTAACTCCCACTAAGTGCAGGCAGGCCCCAGTCAACACAAGATGGCATAGCATGAAACACAGGAATCACACAAACAGATGCGGATACAGCAAAAATTGTAACCAGAGTATGCTAAGGATATTTAAACTCTGTTTAGGTCAATTTAACACAGAGGAACAGATACACATTTAAATATAACAGTAGCAAACAAGAGCAAACTGATTTAAACAAATTAACCAATAAAAAGCTCAAATCTGAGCCCTGTTCCAGCAGCCTTCAATCAGACAAGTTCGAACTGCACACTCCTGCCACTAGTGTGCATGGGAACCCTTTCAAAAAAGATGGCCTGGATTAGTGCTCAAGTTATACAAACAGAGCTAGATTCAGCAGGTCTGGATCTAGTCTATAGTACAGCAAACAAAGTGCACCAATTTCAAAAAGAAACAGTTCAAATAAGCAGGCACAATAAGAATTCAACCAGCAATTCCC
Organism: Protopterus annectens; assembly: GCF_019279795.1. Classification (NCBI taxonomy): domain Eukaryota; kingdom Metazoa; phylum Chordata; order Ceratodontiformes; family Protopteridae; genus Protopterus; species Protopterus annectens. The sequence continues at coordinate 1,029,746,560 of NC_056745.1, read as the reverse complement.
AGCTCAGAAGGGCAGGATCTAACCTCCTCCCACAAGAGTGTAGATCACAAAGTAAAATAACTGGCCTGAAGCACAAGTGCTTAGACCACAACAGATACTTTTAGAATAACAGACATTTAGCATTCAACCAGCAGTTCCCAACTTAGAAGGATGTAAGCTACCTCTCCTGCCACAAGAGTGTAGGCCACAAACATTCTTAAAGGACCACTATAGGCAAATGATGAAAAAAAGCATATATGTTTTATCTAGTCATGAATTTCTGCACTTCTCAAAGCTGCTTGCTACAAAATAAGTATGCATTCCTAATTTTATTTTTTTTATCCTTGTCTACCCTTATGAGGGTAGACATCCTGATGAGAGTTTTTTCCTTTAGAAAGTTAATTCTGTCCCAAATGCAGACCCGACTCTAATTGTGAGAAAAACACAGCCCTATAATTTGTGGTTAGATTAAACTTCACTTAAAATGGGAAATCTGAAAAAAACTGCCAAGTTTAAGAGTCTGCAGTTCAAGTGTCATTGACTGGTCTGCACTGAGGTTTACAAATGTTGTTCCTACTAATGTACTACACATTCTCTGGAAAAGGCTTGCAAAAGTGCCAGCAAATTACTGAGATAAAAGACTTTTTACAAAGAGCAGTTTTGTTAGTTGCAGTCCCTGACTAAGTTACTCTTCCCATCTCCCCTCCTTCAATAAGCCAGAATTTCACATTTCCAGCTTGGCTAGGTTGAACTACTTATTCAACCTTGCATGACAATAGACATAAAACAAATCACAGCCTGGTGTGCCACTAAAACTCTTCCTTCATATGTTTTCTTTACTCCAGACTTTTGACTAGCACTTTCTCAGGAATTAGGTGTTAAAAAAAGAACACAAATAGGCCAATATATCAATTTCTTAAAATATGCACAGTAATATATTTACTTTGGATTGCTTTCTGACTGTTCACATGATTATTTTTGCATAGTAAGCCTGTCATGGGATAACCTGAACCATCTTATGTAATGCCAAAAGGAAAAATAAAATAGTTTTGTTTCTTCTTAACAACTTCTAAATATTACAGCTCAGAAAGATATATAGTCACTTCTGGCTATCTGGGGATGGGGGCAGGTATTTGGTTTTGTACCTTAAATTTCAGGTACCTCAGTGTCAAATCAAAATTTGGACACAAGACAAGCAAACTAGAGAGGGAGATTAGTACGTGGGCAGTGCACACATACTTTTTTTGGGAGAAAGGAATGGCAGGATGTCTGTTTCAGGAATGCTAATGTGTGTGTGTGTGTGTGTGTGTGTGTGTGTGTGTGTGTGTGTGTGTGTGTGTGTGTGTGTAGATTATATATATATAATATACAGGCACAAACAAACTTTGTATTGTAAGCCCATACATATATGTATATGTAGATACAGATTTTATATAATTATATTAAGTAATGTACACATAACATATACACATGCAATTGTTTATTGACTTATCTTCTACTGACTAGGTTAGTGTCAGAAGGCTACTGACCTCTTAGCAATGGGGAAACCAAGGAGGCATTTATACTACTAGGGGAAGTTTGGCCTGAGCACTGGGGAACTTTGATTCCTCTTTTCAATAGGTGCCATGGGACCTTTAAATCCCCCCTGAGCTATAACTAACCCAAGCAGACAGGGCATTGGTTTAAATGTTTCATCCAAATTATGCTACACTCAGGAGTGCAGTAAGCTCTAATGCTATGCTGCATTGTCAGTAATTCAAAAATTCATCCCATCACTTGGAGTGTGAATAGAATTCACAGCCTTCTGACCATACAGCACTAAACGTGTGTGTGCTGTCTTTTTAGCCACTGACAAGATATACATGTGTATATGTATTTATTACATAGACATCCACACACAGCACAAAAGAAACTTTTAAATGGCTAAAGATCTCATATAAGTTTATATATGTACACAATCCATACATATGACTATCTGTATAAAACAAAATACATATATGGACACACATTAAGGATTGAATACTATGCTAATTCCATTGGGACTGCAGTGTCAAATGTACTGAAACTGTTTACTTACTCAAACTTATATGTATTGCATTATCTCACTTTGTATCCATACAGACACCAAAAACCTGCAAAGACATTCATGTTATGTACACCACACACACACACACACACACACACACACACACACACACACACACACACACACACACAAAAAATGCTGGGGCTACTGTCTGTTCAAAACACATTACTGTAATTCACTCAGATAGTTGACAGAACAACACGTTTTGTTTCAACATGCATTTCATTTTCTGAAAGTCTAATGCCTGGCATTAAAGTCTAATTATAATGCTTTGTGATTTACCATGAAAAGGTTGTACAGGATAAAGTTGGAAAGTTGTTTGAATAGTGGGTTGTGTGTTGGCATGCATTTTCTGGGGGATGTTAGTTCTGAGACTCAGATTACTGTCCTTGTTTGGTGACTTCAGTCCTCAGTGATTTGCCAGAGAATCACAGGTTTTGTGAAAAGCAGACCAAAAATGTGAGGCAGGAATCTTGGCATTCTGTGAAAATCTGGACAGTTGAGAGGTTATGAAGTACATTATATGCAGGTCTTGTAGCCTGACAACTGTGAATGGGCAGAAGACTGCTGAAACAAAGTTCTTCATATTCTGAGATTTATCTGGAAAACACAAGGGATATTGCTGGTATACTGTGCGTAGAATGCTGAATGAAATAAAACTTTCTTAAGCTGTCTAAAATTTATCAGGATTTGACTAGTTTATTTCTTGCTGAGTAGTGAGCAAAGCAAACTAGATTATTTTGAGCCTGCTAGAAGCCATCTGGTGTGATGTTCTTAACATGGTCATTGTCAAACCAGACTTTAAGACAATTAATGCATTACTTCAATAAACTACTGATGGTGATTTCTATCTATGTTCTTAAATATTGTATGACAGTCCAACTTTATTTGATGGCATCAAGTGTTTTGCTTTAATCGAACAGTTAACATGTTTTAAATAAGAGATATACTTAAAAAAGGTTGTACAAATGTTTTGCAAAACTGTAGACAGTTGAAAAGGTTAATTGGTAGCACAACTGCACATGGTTGCAGCATTGCAGTATATTTCCTTTGCTTATTTACAAGAGCAGGAATATGAAGGAAGTCACATACAACCTACATAAAAAGTATTATCTGGCTAAAAGTTAGTAGAATTGCAAAAGCAAGTTTTGCTTCAACCTGCATTTTTTGAACTCTTAACATTGGCCATTAATCACTGTAATGCTTGGTGATTTCTCACACATGATCGAAAATCAAAACAGTTTGATATATATATATATATATATATATATATATATATATATATATATATATATATATATATATATATATATATATATATATATATATATATATATATATATATATATATATATATATATATATATATATATATATATATACACACACACATATATATATATATATATATATATATATATATATATATATATATATATATGTATACATATATATATATATATATAAGTCCCAAAAGACCAGTAACCCAAAAAGAAAACTGATGAAGCATATATCAGCAGCAGTGGAATAACATACACCAAATCACCATGCTAGACAGGATTTATTGAGTTCTTTGATCTTAAACTCAAAATGGACTAATTGCATTCACTCAATAAATCCACTGTCATACAGTTATTTTATGCATGTCCTTCCATTGTTGCCATCTTCTTCCATAGCAACCTAACTGCAACAAGACAAAGATATGCAGAGGTAAACAAAGTTAAGTACCTAGAAGGAAAAAAAAATGCTCTGAAGCATGATGTACAGCTATCAACTGCTCTCTGCTTCTAATATTGTACCAGACATCTACAATAAAAATCGTCAGCACAATCTAAACACTGACATTCATGCTGCACTACATTGTAAGAATTCAAGGCGGAACATTAAAATGACAGAAGAGCACCACTTACTATTGGGAGATAAAGAATTCTTCACACTTAATGAACTACACTGCTGCAAGATCCTTGTGAATTCTGTAAGGAATCACTTTATAAACCTTCACAAAAATACCGACGTCTAGCAACTTCAGATTCAAAAAGAAGTTCCTGCTCCTGGGCAAGGGCATGTTTAAGAACATAATAGGGCAGTCAAAGGGGTGGAAATAGAAAAAAGAAGGCATGCATAATTTAAAAAAGGCCATTTTCAGGGTGATCAGAGTAAGGAAGGGTGTAGTTTACTCAGAAGTATTACCAAAGTGATGGCGACTTGTCGGAATCCTGTGTCAGCACAAGACAGATTTTACTAAAAAGATGGCAAGCTGTACCGATAAGAGTATGCCAAGAGTCCGCAAAAAAATTAATGCCTGCATGCTTTATCTGAGCAGTGACATCGACAGGTAGGGAAGAAAAAGGCATTAAGAAGCAGAAATAAATTATGTTTCCTGTAGCTGTCCTTTAATGTAAAACAACTGGCCTGAAGCCCAAGTGCTTAAACCAAAAGGTTTAAAATAACAGTTGCAATTCAATCAGGCTACTAACAAGCAGTAATAAATGTAGCAGAATAAATGCAATACAATACTTTTAAGAACAAGCAGCAAAAGCAAAATAAATTAATAATATATGAAAAAACAGAAATACAGTAAAAGAAGATGAATAAAGTGCAATTGTTTTATTTTTATTTTTTTAGGTTAAGTTAGAAGAGATGAAACAAGATAATTCAAGGTTGAGCAACTAAGGGGATGGGTCTTCCCAAATGATCTCTCCCTACTCAGTAGAATGAGCTGATGAGATGGGACTGGGAGGAGTGTCCAAAATGAGATTTATAGTAGGGGCGGACAGCTCAAAAACCACCAAATTTGGGGGAATGTAGTCAGAGATGAGAGATATGCAGAACAGTGCAGACCACACAAACACTTCAGCTAAATACAGATATTTCTAAATAAAAGAGCAATGCTGTTTCTCAGCTCCCACCACTACTTAACTGATATTATTCACAGTTTGCAAAGGAATTCTTTTGTAACTTATTTTTAATTAACCCTAAAAACTCTTAAAACTCCAATAGAACAGAAAACTTATAACAAGACAAATGTAATACTAGAATAAAATGCAAAATAGAAGTGACCAAACCTTAAACGAGCTTCAAATTAAAAAATTAATTTAGCCAGAGATGAACGACATTCAGAGCAGTGGAGACCACACAAACACTTCAGCTAAATACAGATATTTCTAAATAAAAGGGCAATGTTGTTTCTCAGCTCCCCCCACTAATTAACTGATGCTATTCACAGTTTTCAAAGGAATTTTTTTGTAACTTGTTTTTTTTACTGACCCTAGTCAAAACCTCTTGAAACTCCAACAGAACAGAAAACTTATAACAAAACAAATGTAATACTAGAATAAGATGCAAAATAGAAGTGATCAAAGCTTAAATGAAGAGCTTCAAATCAAAATTAGATGTAGCCAGAGATAAGCGATATTCAAAGCATTGCAAACAACACAAACACTTAAGCTAAGTACAGATATTTCTAAATAAAAGAGCAATGCTGTTTCTCAGCTCCTGCACTAATTAACTGATGTTATTCACAGTTTGCAAATGAATTCTTTTGTAACTTATTTTTAACTGACCCTAAGAACTCTTAAAACTCCAACAGAACAGAAAACTTATAACAAAACAAATGTAATACTAGAATAAGATACACAATAAAAGTAATAAAACCTTAAATGAAGAGCTTCAAATCAAAATTAAATGTAGCCAGAGATAAGTGATATTCAGAGCAATGCAAATCACACAAACATTTATTTGCTTTTAGTTGAAAATGTTGATCTTTCTATTCTAAAACTGATGCTTTTTGGATTACAGTCAATAAATAATGTCAATCATTTGAGATATGAAAACCATGAATAAAGCTGTGCAAGACAAAATGCATATTGTAATGAATTACTAGCTCCATCAGTAAGTCACTGGCATTCTTCTTATCAACAAACTGACCAAGCAGCAAGAAATAGATATCAAACACCAAACCAAGACTTCAGTCACTGGTCAGCAAACCAACCAAATAAAATCAAACCAGATCCCCAAATTTAATTAATCATATAGCTCATCAACTATTAACAACAATATAGCTAGCTACTAAATAATATCAAATTTGCTGAATAAATTTCAACTCTTGATAGACTGGGAAACTTAACCTATTGTTACAGTTATTTTCTTTTTTCTTTGGACAGCTAGGCAGTTGGGATTTGGAATAATGGCTAAGATGTTTACCTCATACACATTAGGTACAGGGTTTGATTCTCATCTTTGTGAGTCTTAGCTGGACAGGGGAGGTAGCCTAGTATTTATCTGTGAAGCCAAACACCTGGCTGCAATGGTATGTTTTCACATCTCTACTAGTTATACCAGGTTGCAGGATTAAGTTTAGGTATGAAATATGTGGTTGTAAACAGCAGTTCCATCACTCCTCATGGATTAATTTCTGTAAACCATTTTGCATCTTGTTTTCATAGATGTTTCCAAGGGGCTAAAGGTTTTTCAGTTATCAAACCACTTCTATTTAATTTTGCTAGTATTTATTGCTATTCCCTGTGTTTTGTGCATTAGGCTGTATCTCATTTATTGCTGTCTCATATAATTCTAACTGTTCTTCCAGATTCTCAGACCTTCTCTTTTTTATACTCTTCTTCAAGCATGAAGATCCACTGCTACCACAAGTGAAACCATAGGTAACTACAAACACTATTGCTTCATTCATTATTACTAATTGTATTATTACTGCTAGTATTGCTACTACTACTATTAGTACTGCTATTACTGCCATTGCTGTCACTACTACTGGCTCTCCTATATCTACTACTACTATGCACTTACTACTCTACTATTCTTGTTATACTACTGATACTATTTGTATTACTATTAATACTGCTACTATTATTGCCACCATTGCCATTTTTATTACCATTACTGAATGTATTTGCTTTATCCTTTCTTTCCAAGATGTGCTAGTTGACAAGTAGTCTTTGATGGGATATAAATATATGAATTTATGCTTTTATCAATGTGTTTTATGACACAAAGGGCTCATTTTGAAAAGCCCCTAAATTAACCTCAAGGATAAACTGTTGCTAAACATGGACATATATCTCCAATAGCAATCTAGAAATGTGTATCTTGCAGCATTACCAGCATACAGCTCTGGAATATGTGGCAATGCTATGTGATCAGCATGCCGTCTAGGTGCAATTCGGAAAGTAGCTGGAGATGTGCTGAATTTCAGCTGTGAGTCAGCATTGCAGGTTAATATTTCTAGTAAACTCAAATTAGTGTCACACAGTGCTCAGAAAGCACATAAATCTGATAGTTTTTGCTATATTGTGGAGCTTCATTTGTTTAACAACATTAATTGTACTTCATTTGCATAATACAATCTACTCAAAGCACTCTGGCTGTGAAATAAAATGCTGAGCCTATGTGTCTAGACTGGCTAAGTAATGGCAAGTATACATTTACCTTGCAGAATTGTTCCAATACCTGGAAGATAGATTGTCAGAATGCAATTAACAGATAGTAGATGTAATTGTTACATTTTTGCAGAGAGCTGTGCCCCTTCATCCCCAGGTGGGCACATTTTCCCAATACCTTGGATCTCCAAATAAGAACACAATAACTTAGGGGAAATACCGGTGAGTTTTTTTTCTTCTCTTTTAGCATTTTTCATGATTGCCTCACACATCAAACATTATGCCTCCCAGTACAATCACTGCCTAGTGTTAATTATTAAATTAGTTACTGCTGTTTTGAGTTCTGACAGTGATATGGTGTGACTAGTAAAATAGCTTTTGATGAACCTAACTTTTGCAGCATCAAGCTGATCAGAACCAAACATGAGCCATAAAATGTCAGTAAAACATCAGTTTGATGGGAGCAAGGGCTTGCATAAAGAGGGTGAGCTATGTTAAGCAACTTTCTAGCTTACCACAGCTCATCCAAATCCATTATTAATTATTTTTAAGGTTTTCCTTTGCCACTATTTGCATGAGCTATACTTTTTTATTTTTAACACCTTTATTGAATAGTCACTTAAGACACAGGCAAATATACATTTATATAAAAGAAACAAACCATATTAACATATTCCTGTTTACAAACATTATACATTACATGAATTTTTTTGTACATTTCTCATCAATTCAACATCATATACATTGATCAATTCCTGCCTTCCCCTTAAACTTCTCCCCTCCTCCAACACATTATTCTGACTGAGTTAATCCAATTTCCACTTTTTCCTATGTAATTTGATCCTACCATTTTCTAAAGATCCTACTTCCAGTTGTTTTATCTCTGTTACAATATTCAGTACTTCCAATATAGTTGTTATAGACTTTAATTTCCATTGTCTAGTAATTGATTTTTTGGCAGTGACCAGAACTAAACTTAACAAGGCCTTACTATGTCTAATCAAATCTGATCCTGTATCCCAGCTCAGAAAAAAAAAAAAAAAACATTTCCATAGTTTCACACATTTGCTCACCCAGGATTTTTTTGACAGGGTACTCCATAGGGAATTTTTATTTAAAGTCTAAACAGACTACATACTTAGCAAAATGGTCATCCGCAGAAACAAGCAGCTGCAATGAGGTTATAGTATATAAGGTTTTAATATGAAATATTTAAAAATTTGTTTAGCGCTTTCATCCACAAAACTACTAGAACTTCATTAGAACTACAATGTACCCATTCATCCTCTCTTTTAATTGTTCAAGGGCAGTAACCATTAGTTACATTTAGTCAATAAATCACTTAAAATACATAAAGCACCATATACATAAATATTAAAAATATTAAAAATGGTGAAAAATTCAAACAATTCATTGTCTTAGCATCATAGACTTAATTACAAGAAATTAAACCATTAAAATACAAAGTCTTAATCTATAAAATGTAATCAATAAAGGTACATTAACAGTATAAGGAAACTCATTACACATTCTTAAATTAATGCAAATAAATTATATCATTTCAACCAGGTTCAAGCACTTACCTAAAATACCATAGGTGGATTAAATTTGTTACCATAATAAACCTTGTCTGCTTACATAGATACTGAATTTTTTTTAACTTACATATATGATGCCAAGATAACTCAACAAAAAAGCCCTCATAAAAATAGCATAAATGATGCAATATCTATTTCTAGCGCATTGAAACTAAGGGCAATGGCATTGTAAAATGAACCACATAAATAAAAAACTATTTTATTGTGTCCCCATGGATATGGGTATTGCTGGACCAATTCATGTGGAGGTATATAGTTTACAGCTATAGCCTTTGTTTTATCTTCATTAATTTTATAACCCAAAAATAGTTGAAACTGTCTCAAGATGTTCTACAACACTGACGTGTCTTTTTTCTGGTTTTATCATGTACAAAACAATATAATCTGTAAATAAAGATAACTTTTCTTGATTACCATACTAATTATATCCTTGAATTTCTGAGTTCCTTATTTTCTTTGCCAATGGATCTAAATATAAAAGCAAATAGCAAAGGGGAAATACTTGTCTGTTTCTTCTGTTTGGACGCAGCTTGTCAGAAAAGAACCTTCTCACTTTAATTTTTTTCCCTCCATCCCCTCATATATCCTCATAATTAATCTTATTATTGTATCTGGAGAATACAAATATTTCTATTGCCCCTCTCATAAAATCCCAGCTTACTCTGCCAAATGCTTTCTTGGCATCAAGACCCACCAATAAAAGTAGTAGTTTCTTATACTATGCTTTCCCCTGGATCATCATTGCTTTGTTAATGTTGTCATACCTTTTCCTCCCTTCTACAAAAACACATCTATCAGTTCTGTGAACAACATTGCCATCTTTTACATATTATAGACATAAACACTGTATAATCATGGTTTAAAATTGTAATGGGCCTATATGAAGCTGTGTCTCATGGGTCTTTATTCTGTGATACTGGTGTTTCCCCTCATTTTAAAATACTGTTAAACTAAAGCTTTCATATCTTTATCACTTTTTTCACTGCCAACTTCCAAACTTCCAAACTTCCGCATGTTACATCCTGTGCGCCTACTTACACTTATTGCTGTCTGTTCTTATTTGTATTCACCACCCATATGTGAAAAACAGCTAGTATATTTTCAGAAAACGTTAACTTTCAAACTTAACAAAAGTGCTCTGGCTTTTATTGCAGCTTGTCTCCATGGAAACCTAGGAATAAAATGTACATTTGCCCTCAGCTCCACACTTCTCAAACTGAACATTTATTTGCTAAAGGAAAACTTTCCATTACGTTCAGTGTTTTCTTATTTAATTGCATATACAAAAAGTGATATTAGATTAAGTCAAGGGACTTAATCCAGATATTCACCACTTTTAGCTTATCTCCTCTTATCATAACTATTACCTGTTGAGCCTCATCTACCTTTAACCTTGGCATACTTGAGACTACCATAAATATTTACATTTGTTCTCTTTCTTGATTTCCACATTTTTTTGCTTTATACGAATTTTTATAAAATTTTGGAAATATCTCTAGTACCTCATCAGGATCTTTGGTTATTTTTATTCTTAATGGCTTCCTACGCTTGGCAACAATCCTTTCCACTTTCTTTTGCCTAAGTCATTGTGCTAAAAGTTTTTCTGCTCTGGAGTTCTAAACTCATGCATATTTTCCAGATATTCCCTTATTTTTTCCTTTAGCATTCTGTAATTACTCCTCTTCTTATTCTGTGACACTCCCCTTATTCTGTGATACTTTAACCTTTGTCAGCCCCTCTGAATAATTCCTATTACTTCTTAACCTTATCATTTTTTTTCTTTCTATCCTATTCTTAAACTCCACTTTCATTTTATCCCACTTACTTCTGAAGAAATTTCTATCTTCCCAATAAATCTCAAATAATTTCTACTTCCCATTCCACAAATTCCTCTTTTTTTAACAGGTAGATGAATATATATCAGTGATTCATTTTATTTCATTACTCTGCATTTTTATCTTAATTCTTATTGGTGCATGATCTGAAATAGGTATTGGATGTGTGTCATAGCTTTCAATTAAATGTGTATGTTCTTGTGAAATATAATTTCTATCTAGTCTAGTCCAGTTATTGTACCTTGGGGAAAAATATAGAAATTCTTCCTGTGTTCCTACTACTGAATTCACATCTTCCATACAAAAGTATTCAGAAATCTATAGTTTTTGTAATATGTTCCTTTCTAGGTCCCCCAATATATCCTTGTTGTGGCAAGTTAAATTCTAGTATCCGCCTATAAGTAATGCTCCCTGTTGAAACCTAATAATTTCTCCAAAAAAATTCTTAAGTTGCATAATAGCAGTTTTAGGTGGAATATAAACACATGCCAGTGTAATGCTCTTCCCTTGTCAGTAGCCCTTTACTACCACAAATCTGCCATTATCTTTTTTTCTACTTCTATCACTATTAGAGCTTCTCTAGCAATTAGACTAAGTATTTTAGTTTTCCTTTCTCCCTGATACTCTGCTGAATATCCCTCCAGAAATCCTTCCTTTATCAACCCTTCATGCTCATTTCTTTCCAAGTGTGTCTTCTTCTACGTTGCTACTTGCACTTTCCATTTCTTAATATAATTTAATACTTATATATATTTGAAGTATTTCTATTTTGTCCAATAGATGGCACTGTTGGGTAGGGATCAATTTTCTACATTTTGCTGAAGCACTTTTAAATTAGGATATTTGACAACATTTTATTTATATCTTAGTTTTTCTACATTTTAATATTAAATTGTTTATAAGGATTTTTGAAATATGTATTTTTTTAAAATAATATCTTTGAAATAGATGGTTTTTAGCAGTTGTTTATAGGAATATGTATAAGGAAGTTACTTTATCAGGTTGCACATTTACTTACAAACGATTTTTAAATGTAGGGTTGATTGTTTAATTATTTTATTGGTTAATTACTGAATTAGGACAATTTATGTATGTATTTAAGGTGATCAGAAACCTCAGTATGTACTCTGTTACATCCGAGGAAGTGACTAAAACGAAAACACAGTGGAGAGGTCTGGCATTCATGTGCTTTTGATTTTCCTGTGGATTTTGCTGTGTTCCTGGTTGGAGTGTTGCTGTGTCTTTGTGGACCATTAAAGTAGTAAAAGAAGAACTTGTTTGCCTCATTTCCTCCGCAAGTAATTTGTTTTGGATAATTTAATACTTATATGTCTTTAGCTGTGAGGCCCATTCATGTTCCAAAATAATATATTAAATGCAGGCATTATGATTAGAAGTTATTGTTTCCACCTATTATATATGACAGTTTTTTTAAATGTCTATTTCCAACTTTTTTGTTATATGCACATATTATTGTATGGCAGGTTGATCTTTTATACAGCTTCTTTTTTGTCATATCCATTTGAACCTATGTCATATTTTACAAGGCTTTTTGGTTTAATGAAAACATTCAAACAAAAAAACCAAACACACACCAGAATAGCCCTAAACCCTCTTAACTTATATCAAACACACAGAACTATGTACATGTTCAAATAATGGAGTTTAACTCTCCTGACAGGAACAATTGTCCCAAATCAACAGCTGCACACAAAGGCAAAGCCTTACCAAAAATGAAGGTTCTCCATGCTAAGACAGATGTTACAGCCTGTGCTCCTACTTGCACTAATTGCTGTCTGGTTTTGTCTTTTCTTTATTCCTCACCTAGATGTGAAAAACAGTGTGAGTGTGTGTTTTCAGAAAACATTACATTTTTGCCTTTTAAAAGTAATATAGCTTTTATTGCAGCTTGTTTGTGTGGCAACCTAAGTTTCCTATGTTGTATGTCTGCCTTCAGTTACAGACTTCTCAAACTAAACATTTATTTGCTAAAGGAAAACAACTTTTTATTACATTCAGTGTTCTCTTATTTACTTGCGTACACAACAAATATGTTACAGATTAAGCCAAGGGTCTTAATCTAGACATTCACCAATGCAAGACTATGTGGAAAAACATCAACTCTGCTTGTATCTGTTCACTTTTATACCCCGCCCCCACGTCAGCAACCCAAGATCACAGCATATTTACTTAAACTTGTTTTTGTCCAGCCCATCTTCTCTTTTTATATTATAATACCTGCATTTCTTAAAACTAAAAAAGAAAAAAATGCACTTATTTGCATTAGTATCTTTATCACATATTATAATATCTGAAAATGCTTTACTCCATAATATGCAATTTATATCACGTAATGTTTTATGCAAATACTGTTAAGAACAAAAATGTTTTACTTAAGATTACTTTTTCCCCTTCTTTTTTCCTTCTTCTTGGTGTCCTTCCAAACATTAATGACATGAAGGGGGTATACACTTTTCCATCTTCACCAGGTTTAACAAAATCAACAATAGTTCAATCTTTCTCCATTTACTTGTAAAGTTATATTTCACAAAGGTGATTGATGATTTATAATCTCACATTTATTCACTAATTTCAGTCTTGCTGATCTTCTTCCTGTTCATCTCCATCTCCTAACCCCAGACTGTGGTTCAAGTCTAAGGAACTCCCAGTTTTTCTAGTCAATTCTTGTGCTTTTTTTGTCTCTCAAGCATTTTCCTTTGGAATATTGGAAAGGGTTTCACTGGCAAAGTATCTGTACACACTTTATTATTAGAAGAATGACAACCAGAGTCCACTTCTGTTTGTTGGCTCATTTTTTGCTGGACAAACTTTTGTATTTCCTCCTTAGCCTGTTCTACAGAAAACAATGATTTTGATCCTCCAAGAAAAAAATATTCTGAAGATAGCTGTATACAGCAGCTTAAATCTCATACGTGCCTATCAATATCCTCTGATTGCTGGAGTAAATTTTATTCTCCTCTGCCTGGTGTACAGTGAATAATCATTTTTCACAAACACTCATCTATCTCCAATTTTAATGCTTTGCTCTATAAAAAGTTTGTCAGGAATAACTCTTTCTGTTGGTATGATTAAATCTTTACTAATTCAGGTCTTTCCTGCTTTCTCAAGACCATGTGTGGAGCATGCACATGATGTGCCCTTTCATTTAACAAATCCTGCTGTGGAATACCAGTCCAGTTGCTTTTTTTTTTTTTGCTTTCATACAATTAACACAATCTGTTCCTTCCAGTTTCTCAGGCACAGCAGTAAATCTCAGATTTCCATGTGTGCTTTGTCCTCTAACTGTACCATTTTTTGAAACAGCTCATTTTGAGCAGTCTCTTACTCAGCCTTTCCTTCATTTTGATGTCTGACTTTTGGAGTTTTTTCTGTTCATTTGAAGCTGTTTAAAGCTTCTTCAATTTTCTCCAGACTTTTATTTGATTTGATATACTCCTTCAGTGTTTTGTTTATTTTAATCAGCTTTGAGCATATTTGATTTATTTTTTCTCTGTATTACTGGAAACCTTGTCTGGGACTAAATGTGGAGCTCAAACTGCTCTCTGCTGAACTGTGACAGGATTCTTTCCCATCAGTGGTTAAACCTTTTCTGGAGGATTTTCTTTCAGGCTCTTTAACTTTCTTCTTTCTGCCATCCAAGCAGTGTATTTACTAGCCAGTAACTGCATTTAATAAATCTGGCAGAATTACTGGCTCCTGTATCTCAGTAATTTTTTTTCACTGGGATAGTCAAACTAAGCTGTTGATCGGTGTGCAGCCATTTTGGAAATTCCTGTCTGATTATACTTTGAGATTTAACCATTGCATTGACAATCATTGACAGGCCTTGCCATGCTACAATACTCATTTTCTAAATCCCACCCTAATTCATTTCATCCCATCCCTGTTCTCATAACCAGATTTAGACTTTCAGGGGTTCCGGTAGGATTAGCTTTGTGGGACCTGAGTTGAAATCCTTGATTTTAGGGCCCCAGCAGAATTAAAATAATTGGTATATCCATTGCATGATTAAAGGACTCAGATGCTGTCACAAAATTAATAAGATCAGGTGCTTTAGTAGCATTAACTTAGCCTGGAATTTCAAGAAAAAATAAAGGTGACCATGGACATTAAGACAGCGCCAAGCTTCAATACATTTAGTCAAGAAGACTTTATCATGAGTACTCAAGTCAGGAATCCATTAGCTTGATTAATGAGTCAAGGGACCCCTGTTAGATTAATGAAGTCAGAAGTTCCCAGTAGAATTAATTGAGTCAGGATATTCAAGAATAAATAAATAAATCAGATTATCTTAATTATTACAGAATAACAGTGCATCGGCAAGATTATCCGAATTAGTCAGAATTAACAGGCCCATCATGTTAAAATAAGGATGTTCAAGTAGGATTAACAAAGTTACTGGACAGCAGAATTAATGGAAGGAACATATTTTGACCAAGTTGTTACTCCCAAGTTAATATGCTCACATTTTGAAGTGTGAACTTTGCGATCTATGATGAAGAATGGGGAGTCGCTCTACTGCTGGATCAGGGAATATAATGCTTACAGCAGACTAATATGTTTAACTCCTGGACTGCTAAGTATCAAGGCTGGATGTTGTACAGCAATGGAAAAGAATTCTGGCTCACCAATTTATGTATAATGTCAGGTTAGAAGAATTTGATGATATTCCGAAGTCAGGCCAGGCCAGCTCTCTCATGCTGGATCAGGGAGTTAAGAGTTGAATCTGTAGCAAGTTTAGTGGTCATAGTAAAGGCTGGTCTATATTACAACATCAAACTCACAGGAGTTCGAATGTTGTAATATCAAAACCGTGAAGTTTGAAACCCAGTAATTACCACAACACAGAACGGCGATTTTTTCCCAGGGGGAAAAAAATTGCTGTTCCGTTACAAAAAAAAACAAAACATTTACACTGTAAACTTAAACTAAACCTGGGGAGATTCACCCCCCACACCCCCCAACATGGGGGGCTGTGCCCCCCCACACCCCCTACTTAAATATGCCAACTCCAAGATTGCACCACAGTGGAGAAAATAGCAAAGCCCCAAAAACGGCCCACCAATTTTTTCCCAAAAAATCGGTGTGCCGTGGCTTCACTATTTTTTGTATTTTGGACATTTGGGTTCGATATTACAACGTTCAGACTCCTGTGAGTTAGACGGTTTAGTATAGACCCATAAAGGCACTTTCTACTGCAGTGGACACATTTATTGCAGCTTAGAGAAGAACATAGATTCATAAAGCATTAGGTATGATTTGGTACAATGCATTGCACCTGTCACTTGATTGACCTCAGTAGCTCTTTTAGAACACCAAACATCACATTTCAGATCTGTGTCTACAAAGGTATCAAGGCATATGATACTTTTCAGAGTTTCTATGTACTTGCTGGTTTAAGTTTAGACTTGTTAGCTGTTAATTGTATCAGAAATGGCCTTACTAATAAGCAAGATCACTTTTGCTTTTTCTATGTAATTTTGCTGTCATTATTCATGTGTAGAAAGTTCCATTTCCTTTGAAATGAATGCTATACTACTGCAAGCTCAGGGGATAGCAAATAAAATGGTAAACAGCCAGGGGTCAAGAACTAGTGTTTGGAGGAACCCCATTCTTAATGGCCTTGGATGTGAAATGGAATGTTCCCATTTTACATTAAAGTGTCTGCACTGCAGGTAGCCATTCAACCAAGGTACTTGGTTTTGTCAACAACTTCTGTTTCCTTAGAGAAAATTAAACAGTTCTTTACCTTATCCTATTATAGTAAGAATCTGTGTACACAAACCCTCCATATTCAGTAACTTTCCACCTCCTCAACCTCAGGTTGATTAGGGGTTAGCTTATGCTTGGGGTCCCTGGGTTGTACAGATTGTCGTGCTATGGGAATAGCATAGGCTAGGAAGAAATCACCGGATGTGCAAAAGAGAGGTGCCACTGTCATTATCATAGATTTACACAAAGTTAAATAGGAATTTATTTCATTATACTATTAAATATTAACATGTTGAAATTTTCATCTTCATCCTTACATTGCATCCTCATTTTGTATAACTGTGTAAAGTTGGGCAAGTCTAATAATTATGTAAGCCCTTATGTTGCTTGCTGGATTGTAAACTGGCTAGCCAAGAGATCCAAAATATTAATAGTTGCTGGTATCCTTTCTAAATCTAAAATTGTAACTAGTGGGCTACCACAAGGATCAGAGCTTGTCCCTGTCCTATTTGACAATTTATTGTGCAAACATCAAAGTCAATATCCCCAATATCCCTGAAGTATGGTTGGCAAGGTTTGCTGGTAACTGCAAGCTTTGCACTGTTGTATGATCATCCACTGATACTAAAACTAGGAAACTCTGTTATGCAGCAGACACTTGATGTCTGTGTCTAAGTATGAGTTGTTGGATAACATGGTTGGGCCCTTATTGAGTTTACAAGACTGGCGCAGTAATACAGGCCCTCAGGAAACAAGATTAATTGTTGTTAATATGTACAATGCTTGTACTGAAATGGTGGCAGTTCAGCTAGTGACTAATGCTTAAAACCTTTGTTGTTATACTGTTTAACTGAAAATAGATCTCAGTCTCAGAGGAATAGTACAGTAGCTAGACCATTTGGAGCCTAGGGTAGGACCTTCATTTAGTGTGCCTCTCTCATGAGAGAGAGAGAGAGAGAGAGAGAGAGAGAAGGGCAGACAACTTGGAAGAGTAAAAAAAACAACTGAACAGGGAAAAATGACAGACATTTGAATTTCAGACTTCATATAAAATAATGCATATTAGTGCAAAACACATCATTATACTAACTTTCAATGCCTATTACAACAATATTTAAATGATTTGATACCCCCATCACCAAAAACAACTTGAAACCATCATTAAATAATGACAGACTTTTGGGTTTCAGACACTAGATGACTTTATCCTACAGAAAATCCATAGTAATTGAAAATAGGTCTATATTATATATTCAAACTTTCTAAACTTCGAATCCCATAAGTTCAACAAAATATGATCGAAGTTTAAAAGTTCAAATATATGATAAAACAAAAAAACTTACCTTAACGGTGCAGGAAGGGGGGCAAGACCCTCTGCACCTCCCACACCCCCTACTTAAATGTACCAACTCCGAGATCGCACTTCAGTGCAGAAAAGGGAAATTCTCCCATTCTGCACCAAACGGCGCCATTACGTTTAACCTTTGAACTCTTGAAATGTCGATGGTATGGTGTCGACCATATGACATTCGACATTTCAAGCGTTTGGAGTTGTAACCCATTAAAACAATATTATTCTAGCAACTTTCTACATTTATAACAGCAGCCAATATTTTAAACTTTGTCCCTGATGTGATGCCCCTGAAACATGGAAATCACTAAATGACAGACATTTGAATTTGTTATCCTTTGAATAAGGCATTAAACTGAGGCCCCATATGCCTGCGTTGTTGATAGCTGAGATGGATGTAAAAGATCCATCAGCACTTACTGAAAAGAATGAGGGCCATTCACCAATGCCCTTGCCAAATTTCATCTGTTAGTATAAATACTACCTTGGGTGTCTCCTAAAAAAGGATACTAGCCTAGTGAGACTAACACAGTCAACAAAGAAAAAATAAATATTCATTTAAGTTTCAGACTTGTTATCCTCCAGAAGATGCATGTGGTAAAGCATATTATTTATGCTAGCAACTTTCTAAGTTTATAAGTTATAACAATGATATTTTAAACTTTGTTCCTGAGTTGATTCCCCTCAAACTTCAAGTCGCTATTAACAACAGATATTTTGACTTTCATATGTGTTACTTCAGGATTCATTATGATATCCTTCAAATTCAAAAAAATGCATACTAGTAATGCACATTCCAAAACATGCAAGTTTAAATGATAGCACTCTTTCCGGTAAGCTTAAAGTGAACTATGGATATGGATATAACTGTAACACATGTATTAATAAAATATGGCAGCTAGGACTTACATACTTCGATGGAATCAGCAAATTTTGTAATAAAACATTTAAAAACAAAGGGCAATCATGACCACATTACCACAGCTGACATTTGCTAACAATGGGTTTGGGGCTTGTGTGGTGAGCACAAATAATGCACACACCCAATTAAACTGGGAGATAGAAAAAAAGATATGGGGTATGGGTGAAGAAGAAGGACACACAAGATTGATGCTGGAATAGGATAATCTGAGGGAAAGTGATTGAGGCATAGGCATTTTATTTTATGGGAATAGGCACCATGTTTTTCTTTTTGTTAAAGAATAGAAGAAAGAGTAAACATAGGGAAAAAGGAAGAGAAGGACAATACAGCAGGTATACCCATAGAACAAATATCACAACACAAGACAGACAAAGTTTGGAAAAAAAAAACAGTAAGGACAGGTAAGTTACACAGATGACACACTGTATAACACAGGCAATGGAAAGTTGACAAACAGGGTGAAGATGCATACTGGCCATGTAAAAATGCAGAAAAACATATTTACCTATGTACTAGTCCATTACAACATGTCACAAACTATATGGCAGTCATACCTGGATGTGTATGACCAATTGTAGATGTGTGTTCTAGAGTAATAAATTAGGATCACAGAACACATTGGATAACCACATACCCTGTTAGTCCATCAGCAGTGCAGGTGTAAGCCAACCAATATTACAGATGAGAAAATGCAGGTCTAATAATGCTAGATAACTGAAGCAGAGGACAGAACCAAACCTATGACCATATATGAGAAAGGCAAACAACTAAGCACAGTGCCAAACAGAAGTACTGCAAAAGAGCAACAAATGATGCTACATACACAAGTAGGTGTACACAACCCAAACAAATATGTAATGGAATGTGTATGTTACACACAACCATATCAAAGGCAAAATACAGATATAGATGTGTATGCATGCCTGTCAGTGGCCTAAATGGAATGTACATGAAAGCAAGGTCGATACACATGCTTACACCAATAACATATAATAATATGTTCAAAAATGTAATGATACAGCATATTAATAGCAGGTTGCACACATGGATGTGAAAAAAGCTATACTGGATAACACCCAAGTATGAGAACAAAGATGTATTACAAGCATTATCAACCAACTTGAGTGCACATGTTCCGCATTGTAAAATGGCTTTACAATCGGTACATGTTCATGGTGTCAAAGTAATACATGGCAATGGTCAGTAGTTGAAACAAAGTCAAATGTATCTGCAAAAAATAACAGTGAAATATGAAGATGGAAATATGAACATAGAAGGGATGTGGACAACCAGGGCCCGAATCAGGATAAAGTAGGACAAGGTTAGTTGACACACTGCAAATGCATGTGTACAGCACACAGGGTGCTGTAGAAGACAAACAGAAATCAATTTAACCAAATGGAAAATGTATGTCAAATGGCCAGATCGACTGCTGATGTCCACAGAACTGGACATGTATAAAACACACATACACATCAACATACATAGATAAGCAAGCTAAGAATTACAAGCACATACACATATACTGTCATGCAAATGTTGAATAAAGAAATGAGGGTGTATGTCACCCACCCTGCTCATTACAGAGCAGAGGACACTGCTGTGGGCATCATTACAGCACATCAGCAGTAACTCAATGAATGCTCAAATGTCAAAGGTACAATTCTGTATCAGAATTATCAGACTAAATGCACACATATGTACATTCAGTTAATGTGTACGACTATTTGCAGACGGTGTAAACTGATGTCAATACATAATGCATGTGGAAATGCTACATACACCAAACATGGCATAATGTACTGATAAAGAATATGTTATCTGTAACACTGTGTATAGATTAATGCTACATTGATGTTTGATGCAGTCAGAAAAGGAGGACTACACATAGATAGGTATACCTGTATATGTTCCCACATGGCACCAGTATTGCCAGCCCACATCATGGTAGTAAGACATTGTGACAACTGTCATCCTAAACACACATGGAATGACATGTCTGTATGTTGCACATACCTGATATGACAAAACACAAGTCCATGGCATATCACAGTGATAGGGATGGAGCATGGACAACATATGTTATCTGTCATTTGCCCCAGTATAACACGTTTACAGGCTACATCTTGCAGCACTAGCTGCAGGGTAACTGCCACAATGCATGTTCAATTGAATGTAGGAGTAAAGCATAATGTGTTAATGCATGTCATGCACACATTGAAACAGAAGGAAATGCCACATGACAATAACACATAAGCATGACAGATGCATGGTATGCATGCACAAGAGTGCATATACAGTCAGTGAAATGGCAATCATCAGGTTAGCAGCATAACACAAGTGGAACACACAGACAATACTTATGGACCAGAGGAACCAGACTATGGGGCTCAGACTCCTGAATGACCTCACAAGCTATCTCCCTGAATGAATCCTGCATAGCCTGTGCCATATTTATAAATAAGTACCCCAACATGTCCCTCATCTGTGTTTGGAGGACATCAGTCATGACTTCCTAGATCTCCTCCTGATAATCATCTTGATTCTGGTCATGTCAACATCTCCTCTGGGGTGCAGGCATGTGACTCAGGCAGGGACAAGTACAGGTTCCTCATCATCATTGTCATCATCATCATCATCATCATCATCATCATCATCATTACTGTCAACCTTGGAAGACTCTGACAGTGACCTGTCATGCAGTCATTATCATCTTTTGATCAGAGAATGTCCACAGGTCCCATGCTCTGTCAAAATTAATTGCAAAACACAACAGGAAAGAAAAGTGCAAATGTCTATCACACAGAACAGTCCTACGAATATCATAGCAGAACAGAATATGATTATGATGATAATTTATACAGGGACTGACACATATCCATTGGACAGAGTTATCTCATAAATGCATGGCCCTATATGTCCTATTCATAAACAGGACATCAGTATTCAATTGTGAGCAAGTCTATAAGCCTAGATTTACCCACCAGAGTCATTAGCTTTGTAAGAATCGACGAATGCTCAAATCATGAGATTGTACTGCCCACCTTTAATGATTTATGTGAACAGCCACCGAGTGTCATTGTTAAAATGAGGAGAATGCGATATGAAAGTATTGTGGACAATAGACAAGGCATATGGCAAACTTCTGAGACAGGCAACATGATAATTTGCTGAAACAACATGAATATAATCTATACATCATTAAAACAATTTTATATGTTCAATCACCACATCTAGTGACATATGAGAATCTAATATATCTCGTACTAACAGTATTGTATGTGTACAACTGTATGCATTATTTACCAAAAAGTATTAGCAATCAGTAGCATGAAACATGAAAACATTGCAAATATGCTTGCTGATAATAAACTGCTGAACACAAATGCCTATCTGCACAAGTGTAAGTAAGCCTAGGCTATAACTGTGTTTGTAGAAAAACACCCAAGGTGTTGGAAGCAGATGTAATATCAATACTGAACTTAAGGTAATGCCACAAAGTCTACACCTGACAATCTAAACACTGACACACCAGACAACCATTTTCTCAATGAATAGGCCGGCTATGTATAACAGCTCAGTCACTGGAAAACACAGCTATACATATAAGTGTCCTAAACATATATCATAAACAGCAATCAAAGCACTTAAACTTGTATACAAAATATTCACATCAAGTTATGTGTGACAGATACACCAACCAGAGTGTTATTTTTGCTATGGAGCACATCTCTAAAACTGTGTGATGAAACAATGGCTCAGAGCAACCCAAGACCCAAACCTAATGAACTTACTGCATATCCATAAATCAAACAGGACTAGGGATACCCATTCCAGGAACTTAAATAAGACATGCTGGAGGGACAGATTTATCTCACAGTGACTGCCACATCTTTGGAACAGGCTAACAATTCATATGACACTGTTCAAGAGGAACCTGGATGAGTGAATGGGGCACTGTAATTTCTTACCAAGGATAGTGCCCACAACCCACCTGGACATGTGCAGTTATCACTAAATGCAGTCCTGGGTATTGACTATCACCTCTATGGTATTACATTGGGTTAAAACAGCTAGGCTTAAAATGACCTCCGGGTTGTTAGCCTATTAGTCTCCTATGACCCTATGAATGCTACATGAAAGCTCAACATTTTTAGATTTCAATCATAGTTGTAAGCACAGCTATTGTGCTGATTTCACTTACCTTACTGATGCATGATGGTTATGCCTGTATTCTAATCAATTTACATGTTGTGAAAAATACAGGCCTGTAAGCAGAAGAAGATGCATTTCATTTCATAAAACAGAAAAAAAATAGTCAACATACCTCTCTCCCTCAGCTGCTACTCAAGCCTGTGTATCTGCTTGATGAATATGGCTGAGTTCATGCTCTGATCCTCCTCGCCTGAAATCAGAAAAAAGAAAGTATGAATGATGTATATTTCAAATAACACTGATATACATTTTTAGGCACAGCTTCTAGACATGTTTTTTTCCTAAGGATATTAGAGAATCACAATGCACATTTTCATTGTTGCATACAGGTCTTAACATCTTTGAACACAGATTGGAGGACATGATTCAAACCTGCAACTACAATCTACATCCAAACTCTAATCTTGAGATCTATCTGCCTAGCTAACACAGTTTGACTGAAAAAAGTGTTTTGGATTCAGTGAAAAGACTTCTCTTTATGACATCACTTGAATGGGATGGTCTACTAATAAGGATCCTGAGTAGAATTTCAAAGTATGAACATGTGCTGGTCATGTAGCTAACCAGTTTGAAAAATTAATTAATGTCAGCTCTGTTCTCAGAAGCATTAACAGTATTGGAGAGCATCCATTTCTCAGACAGTGGGACAGTGTCATGTGGCATAGAGCTTCTGTGAACAAAACCATGCAATTTGCTGTACATAAGGACATAGTAAGGCATGTTGGGAGGACTGTGATATTACTTGCCAAAGTGCACGTCACTAAGAAAATACAATCTTCCCTGTTTTGAATTTCAGTTGTCTGCCCATGCCACTCTCTCAAAAGATGTGAATGATGTTGTTAATGAATTAAATGTAATATTTTGTGATAAAACAGACCTCAACAGCACTTTTACAAAGTGTACAACCAAAGAATTTCTCAGACATGTAACAGTCTTTAGCAAGCATTAGTGACCCTGCTATTAAATAGCTGATGTTAACAGAACTTTACAGATTACAGATATGTTCACAGGAATTTGATGAGTACCTGAGTTTTTCACAACCATGCTCAAAATATACATTAATATCAATAACTGGAATATGCTTCTCTAACTAAATGGTATGGGTAGATTAAAGCAAGATAACAATGTCAGATATGTGTCCCCTCAATTGATTTGAACACATAACAAGCCAAAATGTAAGCATACTGGTCTGTTTCCTTACAAGCTGAACTAACAAGCATCATATGTTATTCCTAAGCAAACAGGTACTGCTCTACAAACCTGTGGTTAGAAAGTTGATGTTATCAGAGCATTATGGATTATGGACATATTCATAGAAATTCAATGAGTAACTCAGTTATTCATAAACATGCATAACAGAAACATTAATATTAAGTTTTGGAATTTGCTTTTCCAAAGAAATGCTATTGGTGAATTAAACCAAGATAACAGTTAACAGATATATGTTTCCTCTATGTGGACTAGAACCCACCACATGATAAAATTTAGACATGCTAGCCATTTGACTTACAAGCCAAGCTAACAGTCAGCAAGGGTTTCAGTTTAAAAAATAGGTACTGCAGGTGTTTATTAGAAATCCTGCAGAGAATGGATGAATACAGAAACTGCAAAAACTCATAGGACATTTTATAGTAAAGAAATAACTATCAACAGATAACTGAAAATAGATTTATAAGTAGTCAGACACGTATTCTTTTTTATTTTAAATAAATGTCTCTGTGTACTTTCTTAAGAGGAATGAATTAAGGAAGTTATGTATGTATTTTTATTCCAACGTATAACAGTGCAGTAGGGAATACTATGCTAGTACAACAGAAAACTATGAAGTGCACAGTCATCCATGGCCTAGGCACTATAGACATCAGTGATGCACAATGACAGCGGCTATATGAAATTATGTCATTAGATGCTGCAAAATATATGTACATCTATAAAGATCATGATAATGTTTATTATACACATTATTAAATAAATTAACAACATGGGAATCAAGCCAGCATATGATACTGAGAAATATCCATAAAATCCATATGAATGCTCAGGTATGTGTAGAGTATTGATACTTAATGTAGGGATCTATGGGCTGCCTCCCCACCTCAATGACCCTCCATTATATATCCTCCATGTCACTCCGATGTAGGTTATCATAGCAATGGCAAACCTGCACTAAAGTGAGGTAGATTCCTGTCCTCCTTTAGTGCTCCCTCTTGATCTGGTTCCATACTTCTAAAACGGCAAAGTGCCCGGGTCTGGCTCTCATCTTCTGCTCCAATCTGGCATACACAGTCAATATCTGGATCCTCTCCTTGTCAGTCTAGTTAGGTGCATGGACACTTCTCAGCCTCCTTAAAGTAGCCACAATGATCCTAAAGTTGAAGAAGTCTGGAAAATACAAACACAGATAAATGCTCACTGAGGTACCACTCAATTAGGAGTTAGTAATGGTCTGATCAGTAAATGTGTCAAAATCACTATTTTAAAGTAGCGCTAATGCCATGTTATCAGATCATTGGAAGATAATGGCATGTGTCACACATGGTACCATTTATCGATACCTATTGGGTGTTTCCATAGAACACCTTGGTGTTAACGTACATGAAGCCAATCTACATGGAAGTGTGCAAATGGGATTTAAAAACTTGAATTTTAATGAATCTCATTAGTTATGTATGGCACAAATGGTACATAAAGGTGGGTGCACTTTAAGTGCTCTATGATTCTGTGATTCGGAGTGAGAAGTGTATTTGCAAGTAGTAGCATATCTGTTTTGATGATTAGTAAATCTGTTCAAGTCATTCATTCATTTCCAATGCTACATGGTTACATTATTTGTTACTCAAATTATCTTTAACAGAAGTTGTTATAAGTTTTATTTATTTATGTATTATTATTTCTTAACCGGGTCGGTCCAACTGAGCCAAAGGCCCATTTTCAGTGGAGACCCGAGGAGAAAAGCTACAATTACAATTACAGACATGTCAAAAAACAATATTTAATACAAAGACTAAACATTACAACAGTAATATTGACAAGAAACATTTACATAAAATAAAATCAACAAAGAAAATATATTCATATATAAATTTAAAAAAATTCAATACAATAGCAGCAGAATAATCACAGAGTAGGAATATTTACAAAAACCTGATTGTAGATATACTGTGAAGAAGGGCAAGAAAGAAAGGCAGATAAAAAGAGAGAAAAACTTAGAGTAATCAAAGGTAGCATTTAGGATGAAATTAGTTAGAGATCAGGTCGTAGCTTGGCAAGGGCACTTGTTACTGTTACTGGAGTGATGTTGGTTTGAACTTTATGTGTACAGATGTTGCCATTTTAAATAGATGATTTCAGTCTCATATGCAGTTGTATACTCAGACTTATATCACTCATATTAACAGTATATAAGGGATGGATCATCCTCAATTCTTACTGGTAATTCCTTGCATTATGTGGTGTAACTATGGAAACTATGGAAACCTATGGATTCTGACAGTATCCATATGTAGTATGTGATGTTGATACTAAGGATATTTCTTAATTCATCTTTCCTAAGAAAACTGTTAAAAACATGTGCTATTAATGTTATGGATATTCTTGAAAGATGCTTCTTAACAAAGGTGTTATCACTATAGGCTCAATATACTACAGATCTGTACAGCCTGCAGCCTTCCTACAGATCCTGAGGTTTTCTGATGCTTTCTGTAAGTTGTTACATTGTTACTTGCTGTAGTATCTTAATGTGAAATGCATTTAGACTTTGTTATCTTTGGACCTCCATTTAACATATATGTAGCGTGAGGGATTCTAATCCCACTCACAGACTTTAAAGATGTTACAAGTTATGATGATTTTACAAATGTTACGTATGAAGGCATTTCGGTTACTTTTCATATGTCATGTTAGTATTTATCGCAGACAGTGGTATGCAGATCTTTGCATTGCACATGAATGCATACTGCTTATGTTGATATATGCTGTTCACAGAATCAAATGCTTAAATGGGCTCACACAGGAATATTATCATGTGCATATCACTGTCTTTCTGATGGCCAGCCATCCTAGGGGTGACAACTTCTACTCCCAGGAAAATGACATCATAATTTATGCTTGCCATCAACATGGACAGAGACTCCTAGGCCATTCATGTGATGTGGTTTGAAAACATGAAATCTAGAACAACCTCACCAACATGATCAATGCACTTGGGGGCTACAAACAGTCCTGTGATGCCTGTAGACATCACTGCTCAGACATGATTCTTCATGCAACCAACAGAGAGAGACATTACAGTAGATCAAATGATGTCACAATTGGTTGACCACCATTTGTTCCTGCCGATGAAATCACATTATTTCTGGCTTCACTGCATACAGAAAGAGGGGAGCAGTGTTGGGATTGAATCTGGAAATCCAGGCCAAACATGTATATCTTTCTTTCCATTATATAGCTTGGTATAGAGACAATCACTGCATATTACTGTAGCATGCATATTCATGTATTGTTTTTGATTTACAGCAGAGTTGAGCCATGTACACACATCCAGACAGGATGAGGATGATGAACGTAAGTCTAATGACATGTATTGATAAAACTGAAGTGCAGACAGAGCAGTCAAAATAGTATTTGTAATGCTGTTTGCATTAATATTCACAGGTCTAGCTACTTCAGGACTAAACCAGGGATCAGCAGGTGAGTGTTTCCATACTGTTACTGTGACCATTACCTAGTTATTACCTCAAAATAATTTCATGGTATTGCTGTTTACTGTCATATTGTTATTTCCCTAATATTGTACATTACAGGTACAGCCAGTAGAGGTCCAAAGCCATGCAGTTTTAAGTGCAGATGTCCAGATACATTTCACCAAAATTGTCATATCTTGCATCAGTGTATAGCATGCATTTCATACGTGACATTTATCTCAATATTTGTTAGGCCCATCTAGTGTGAAGTCGTAACATCCGTCACATGAGTATTTGAAGCCCATGTTACCATGTTGTATATGTGATACTGTCAACATAGTTTTTGCTAAATACATGACTGTGTTGTCTTTCTCTTTACTCTCAAACTTCGGGATCCATGGTACAATCCACAACCTCTCCACAGCAGGAGTCTGTCAGTGGTATACTATTAACTGTTTCATATTCGCTGTTAATCCTGTTGTTGACCTCCATTAAAGCTGTTTCCTTCTTGCCATTCCTAGGCCGTTCTGCATCAACGTCATTGAGTCCACATATGAGTGATATGTGTATGTGTATGTCATATCTTCTATATGTTGTAACTGCGTTCACCTGGTTAATGGTGGCACTGATTTGATCACTAATGCTGTTTTTTTCCTTGGAATAGTTGTAGTTCATCCGTCTTCAACAGTACCATCTTCCCATGTGGTGTTGTCAGGTATGCATTTTTTGTGTTCTTCACATATGTCATGTATGTTGACCTTATAACCAAAGTATATATTCCACATGTGTAGATTCTGTGAAATATATATACAGTAGACCTCATGTAACGTCATTATTATTTCTAACATTGCAGTGAGATATATATGTCACATGTCTTCTATGATATCCATCATGTGATGCAAGCACATTGTACTAATTCTTGTCTTTGTATTTTGTAGCACATCAGCTATATGTATCATCCAGCAGCCCATCCAGCAGTCCTGATGTGGTTCAAGATGTGTGTCAACATGGTATTATGGTCCTTGGCAAACATGACATTGTGGTGTTTGGAGAGTCCATCCATGAGGATGACAGTTATTCTGCTGTAACTGTAGCCTCAGAAGTGAAAATCAACTTGTCTAGCCATTCTGAGGATGTTGGCACACTAGATATTGAACAGGGTGAGGCTGTTGACCAACACACCCCAGCAGAGACTGCTGCTGATGTCTTTGCCTACAGGCCATGGTTATGGTAATGGGTCATAGGCTATATTCAGGATTGCTACATACTTCTCTTATTATTTCAGTTATCCCAAACAGTACACCGTCACCTTTTGCAATTCCCAAATCTATACTGTGTCAGGAAGTATGTTGGGTATTTAGTGAGGTACAAATGAACTACTTTCTGCAAAATCTTGGCCAGGGTCTCTATTACATCAATGGAACACAGTTTCTAATCAAAACTCTAAACTTCTTAATGTAAGAATTTTGGACAAAGCTAAAAATAATGGGGGGGGGGCAGAAACAGAGACATAGTTTAAACATTGCTCTTATCAACTTACAAAGTTGCTAGAATAACATTTTTGTATTGTTATGCATTTTCAGAAATATATGAATTCTGAAATCATATATCTATTATTATTTATTGATTGAACTCTTCAACGAATTGCTAGAAAAAGCATGCATTTTATGAGGGAAAGAACAATAGTATTAGGCAAAACTCTTGACATTCTGCAAAAATATGGAAAGTTGAGAGGTATTTTCTAATACAGCTGATGCCTTTCCATTTGTCACAGAGCTACTGTGTTTGGTGTCTAGAACTATGGGTTATTTAATTCATTAAGGATATGCTGATGAACAAGGTAAGTGGTTTTGCAATAAAGACAATCACTAAGTATTCAACCTCCGTTAAACCGATCTGCCTATTGATTCAAAAAATAAGCACTAATCTGCACCAAGCTATTTTCAGGAAGCAAAATCAGTTGATATTTAAGTTTTGAAGAGTTTCAGTTTGAGTTGCTACTAGCTCACAATGTCCTACGTAGGATTAATGGCATCTGATTGTCACTTTCCAGGCTAAATGACCACACGTGAATGGTCAAAATGATGAATGGTCAAAATGCTTCTTTCTGCCATCTTTGTATAGATTCCTATGCAGAACAAAAGCACTTGTGCCTTTTTTATCCCTTAATACTATGCGGGCAGGCACTTTTAGGCTATATAAATAAGTATAGTTTTACTGGGAAATAAACAACAAAAGTATTGATTAGACAAAACCTTATTGCTACAGCAATAAAAAATGTAGGATTTTAGTAAAACAGGATGCAGCCAAGTGTTCTAAAAATAGTCTAAAAATGCAGACATGTCTACACAAATGTAAGTAATCCTCACACAGCAGTGAGTAATAAGTATGCAGTTTCTCTAAAGCAGAAACATTTTCATGACTTGAATAACAGAATGAATTTTTATGTCTCAGTATCCCAAATGTGCTCTCTACACAGAAGTGTAACAGTGGCAAAGGTTGGAGTGAAATAACATTCAGATACTCCCTTGGCCCACTGATATCCTTTAGAAACCTCCATTTATGAATCTAAATTTGCAACATGTTGTCCAGGGAAAGCATCATTGACATTCACATCACAGATGCATTTTAGAACTTTAACCCTCAAATGGGATTAAAAACACAATCATTAGAACAGATTCCCTGAGAAGCTTTCACAGTATTACAATTAGATTTGCCATTCCAGTAGCATCTAAATCAATATGATATGATTAGTTACTCTCACGGATTACATGCTGCTGTACAAAGCCTTCACACGTAGAAGTCTGGGTAATTTAATCAGGAGGTAATGGATTCTGGGACTGTTCTCAATGTCTAGAAAGTTGAAATGAGTTTCTATTTCTCTCTCTCTCTCTTTCCCTGTAGGAACTTGTCATTTTGCATACAGAGCTAAAAAGCATGAAGGACAAAAAACATACCATTTGAAATAGGTCAAGCCACTGATAAAATCCAGTGATTCTTTTCATCTGCAAGATTTTAAAAAAATTGCTAAAAGGGCAGCTTGAACAGAAATGTCATTTTATCCTATCTGTTACATAATTTATTCATGTTATGTATTTATTTGCTTCCTTGTTGAGCATTTTTGGCAAGGAAAGAATGGATTGTTTAGCTCTATGTTATCATGTCTGAAGGGACTACACAAAAAGACCATATTAAACTAAGCCAGGATGAAATAGCACTGGTATTACTAGTACATTTCCATATCATTTTGCTTTATTTGCTGTTATTTTTAGATTTAAAAGAACTGCCTCAGTGTTTTATTTACCTTATGCTCTCCAAAAAATCATGGTGTTTTCTTAAAGGAGACTGCATGGATATGGGTTTGCTCTTCATGACTGAAAAAATATAACTCACTGTTTCTCTAATGACATATATGTATGCAAATATATACAAGTAAAATCATAAAATCACATGGCTGTAGTCCCAAGTGTGTGTGTAAATGTTATTTATTAAAAGAAGTAGCTGGAATGCTAGACTTTGATACCCTGCAGTGTTTCTATGAATATTATAAAAACACAATGACTCCAATAAATAGTGATAGTGACAATCAAAGACAATTTAAGCTATTTGTTTATGTGTCTAAAACAAAAAAATGTGATTTAAATACTAAAACAGATGGCAAAGTTAAATCAGTTTTGCTTTCTTTCCTTGAGTCATTGCAATGTTTATGTAAAGTAATGGTTTTGTAATTACTACTGCTTCAATATTATTCATTATGACTGTTTTTTTTCACATATTATTGTGTTGTTATGTATGTTTGTGTCAAGCATGAATATGATTGTCATTATCAGGCTGACTGGCAACTTGACAGCTGTCTCAGTTTATGCATCACTCAATTCGTGCATACTGTTTCATGTGTATTACATCTTACACATGCATACACTGTTTTGTGGAGCTACTCTGTGCAGATTGCTAATGTATAATACAGATCTATTCAGTGAATGCTGTCATTATTTGTTCAGTATCTCTGTAGATTATGGTCTCTAGGAAGGTTAAAACAAGTGTGAATGTCCACATGCCAGCAGGTAAGTTAGTTTTACTGGGCCTCCACAAATTCTAGTTTGAATACCTTGGCCTGTATTTTGTAGTGAAATAATTCTGGAAAAGTTGAAAGTCACTAGGACTTCTACAGATAAAGCTCAGGGAAATGGCCGATTTGGTTAGATTCATTGCCAATCCTAGACGTATCAAGCGAGTAATTTAGTAATCCGGGTGCTTATTGCTTCATCAGTTTAGAGAAGAGATATTTTAGTCCACAGCTGATGACACTGGAATAAGCTGGATAACATTATATCCAGGAATGGGCCCTTGACTGAGCTCACAACGAACACTCAGTTCAAGATGGTGTAGACCTGTAAGTTGGCAGACTATACTATAAAGAGTGAAAGTGTCAGCTTCTGTAGTTTTCTACCCTTGGCTGTCTTTGAAATTAGTAAGCAAAATATATTTTGTTTATACAAACTAAATTTGCATTAACAGAATGGACCTGTACTGGAGTGCTGCATGAAATCAGTCTGATGAAACAGCCTCAGAATGCAGATGTATAGTTATAGTTTACAGGTGTGTTTGTGAACTTACCAGATCCCAGAAGAGGGCAGATTGCTTTAGATGTGCAACAGACATTTTTTTTTTTTTTGGATAAAAGACACCAATAGGAAAATTTATATATGTATAATCACACAAGTCTTATGTACCCATACTAGCCTATCCCTATTTTGTCTCTTCTAAAAACTCTGGTCCATGTTCCTGAACAGTTCAGTTCTGACTCATTTTCATAGCTTATTAACATCTCAGTTTGATTCAAGTTTCTTAACTCATATTTATCCTATTCCCCCAGTTTAACATAATCCTGTCTCCAAAAATCCATTCTAGCATTTTATGATTGCATTATTAACCATTCCCCTACTCAAAACTACAAAGAAACAATATCAGTGTCGGCTAACGGTGCTCTCACTTGGACATCAATGCCTTGATTAGGATCATGTACAGAATTATTTCCTTTCTGGTATAGCCCTGCACCAACTAGCTGAAATCCTTCATATTTTAAGACCTCAGTCACATTCCATTCACTTTCTGCCCTGGAACTCAGAATGGCCCAGCCTGCTTCTGACAGACTCAGATTTCCCATGAGTATTATTATGTTCCATCTACACCTCTCCTCATGAGTCTAGGGGATGATGCACTGTACTGACCTACCATATCACCCCCTTTCCTCAGAAGTAACTACCAGGTAGTTAAACTAGATTCTGACCATACATGCTTCAATGTTCACCTCATTGGATAGTGCCCCTCTTTCTATCTGATTTCTCATTTAAGACCTTCCTCCTTTTAATGAAGGCTGCTACTCTAACATACTCTCTCCTTTCTCTGTCATTCCTGAATGACCTATATTGAAACACCACCATTTCTCATCCCTTTTTGATAACTGGACATTTTTGTTATACCAGCAGTATCTGCCCTCCCTCCCTCCCTGCATCACTGATTGCCACTCCCTCACCTTTTTATTTAGGCTCCTTGCATGTTATTGTAATATTATGCAGCTATGGTCCAAGTCACTCTTGTTTTCTCCTCTGCTGTAGTCTGTGTTTGAATATCTTGAATGGCATCATCACATCATCTCAAATATAATTTCTTTGTCATTGTTTACTGGCAATCTGATTTCCTGTTCTTGGAAGATAAAAAGGAATGGGAGGGATAAATGCCATCTGCAATTCTCCAAAGTTAGTTGGGCAGTTCTTCATTTGATCCAGAAACTACTAACTTAAGTCCTATGATAGTAAATAATGTATCTTTTTTTTTAACTGTCGTGCAGACTTGTGTATCTCAATATGGCTTTATTGGCCTTAAATTGTCCATAAATAGACTTAAAAGTAAAAGTAAAAGAAAAAGTCTTGGACATTCAGAATTGCCATTTAGCTGAAACACCTGATATCCTTATAGGGTAATTTGCATATATCCCATGTTGCCTCTGATACAAGAGGTTTAAGGTATCACACAGTGGAAAGTCTAGCTTTGCTAGATTTTTCTTTTTGCGTTTTTTAACCAATTGGTTTTCCTGTGTGATCTTTTTACTCATTGTTTTAGTTTGTTAGTTGGGATATTTTGTAGACACCCTAATGTTTATGGATATCAGTTGGGAACAACAACCCTGTATTTGAAAAGTCATGCATTCCTCTTATGCTGTGATGATAATGTTGTAAGAAGGTAGAAGTGTGCATGACTACAGCTAAAGAAGTTTGGCTTTATTATCTTGAAGTTGTCTATAAATTGACTTAAAAGTAAACAAAAAAATATTGGGCATTCACATTTTCCATTTAGTTGAAACACCTGATATCCTTAAAGGGTAGTCTAAATATATCCCATGTTATCTCTCGTACAAGAGCTTTAAGGTATCATGATGTGGAACATCTAGCTTTACTAGATTTCTTTTTGTGTTTTCTAACCAATTAGTTTTCCTGTGTGACCTTTTAAGTTGTTGGTTTAATGCGGTATACACTAGTAAAGGAAAAAAAAAAGGAAGGCAACAAACATCACAGCATATTTGACATTGACAGTAACTCAGTATTCATGTATTTATTCAGTATTTTATTTATTTACTTTTGTTTACTGGGAAATCTGACTGGGAGTATGTGCCCGTTTTGAGTAAATGCCCAGGAGAAAAGCTCCAAAACAAAATTACTTACAATAGCACAGGATCATAGGAGGTTACTAGGCTAATGGACCTAAGATTTTTTTAAGCCTAGCCATTCATGCTCTAATTTTTTCCATTTATCAATGCCCATGGACTAGAATGGCTTTGGTATATGCCTGTCCATTATAGCATCTACAACTTGTCTCTGTCTACAAGGGACACAGATGAAAGCCAGAGGTGAATGCATAATTTCCCATCCATTGGTCCAAATTGCTTTTGAATAGGTTTAGGGAAAAGCTCTGCTTTACATGAATGGGAAGTCTGTTCTAGAGAAGGGATCATCTGTGAGACACATACCTGTCCCTCCAGCATGTTTTGTTTATGTCACTGAAGAGGTTTAGATCCTTTGAGTAATTCCAGTGCTGTTTGTTTTCTGAATGTGTTGCAGATCCATCAGGACTGTATCAGAGAATGCCTTGTAGCTTAGACATAAATCACCCCTTAGTCGTCTGTAGGAAAGTGAATACAGGGACAGGGCTTTGAGGTGGTCCACATAGGGCTTATTTACACACTGTATTCTTTAAGTGAGGAATCATTGCAGCCACTCCAGCTGCTGAAAATGCCTGGTCAGGTTCATGCTGAAGGGTGCACTGTATTAGATTATTGGTCTAATTAGGACTGAATATAGTGGGACTATGATCTCAGAGTTAGATGCCATGTTCTTACTTATACGTTCAGCCACATAGAATGATTTTCTCACCACAATGGACACATGGTGATCAAAGCTCAATTTACTGTCAATCTTTCTCAACATTTTTTTTTTTTATTTTTCAATTACATTTGAATGAATTCCATAGTATTTATACATAACATCTTAATTAACTATGTACTCTATTTACATTAGCCTGACACTAGCAATTTACTGTCAGTCTGAGTTCCCAAGTTCCTTATCACTTGGTCTACTGTTAAGGAAGTGTTATCAGTGTTGTAATTTGCAAGGGTGGCCTTCTTCCTAAAAGGGTACAATTATGCATTTTTTGCATTGAGTTTTAGGCTCTGGCTCTGGCACCAGTTATTTTTCTGTGTTAGACCCTCCTGGAGGATATATACATATCTCAGGAATTCTGTGATTGTACCCAGCTTGTAGTTGACAGCAAATTTGGTTAGGCAAAGGCACTCAACATTGACTTCAGAGAAGAATAATCCAAATGGGAAAGGTCCCAGTGCTGAGCCCTGTGAGACACAACTAGAAACCAGCCTCTTGCTAGAGGTGGACTCCTCCACCCTAACTAAATATTTCTTATAAATGACAGTATATAAATACAGATGTGATAAGACATTTACATTTGATAATTAAATTATCAACATTTTGCTAGATCCAGAAAATGTATCTGTATGTGGCTGTATTATGATTATGTGTATTAAAGAAAGATTAATTGCTCCTTTTGTCTGTACTAAGATAGTATGTGACAGTAAGGTCAGAACAAGAAGCAGAAAAAAAGAGATGAGAGAGTAAAAGGAGGTTGACTCAGGAGGCGAAAGGATAAGCTATTTTAAAATGGTCAGCCTATGGCTGTCATGCAGTTGCAGAGTTTAGATATCTGCAGATGTTTTTTTAATGTATTTTTTAAAATCTTTGATATTGTTTAAGAGTCTGATTGTGCTTAGGAGCCTGTTCCAAAGTTTAGAGATGTTTGCTGCGACTAACAAGTCTCATGAACGTTTTTGAATTTTTGTGGTGTAACTAGGGAAGGTTATTTGGAACAAGGATTTTTATTAGCCAAGTGTCACTGGATGAGGTTAGTCGGTGAGGGAGGGAGTTTTGTACGGATGATGCAGTATCTTCTGAGCCCTCACTAGATGGGAAACGGAGATCCTGATAGGGAGTTCAAGCCAGTCGAATGCTTCTAGGGATGTGCAGTGATGAGCTTGACTGGGGAGGTTATGTACAAGTTTACTAATTTTGTTTCAACAGTGTTTGGGTTTGGCTTAGGGTGAAGTGTAGATTTTTTTAAATATTTTTGAGGCATACAGCAGGCTGGCTGGGGGGGGGGTGGATACTATTTTCCTGTTGCAGTCATTAAGTAAGTATTTATATGTATAGAAATCCCAGATTGATGTGTGTTTTGATCACTGTGTTTATATAGATTAAAATTTAGTTTGATGTCAATGATCATGGCTATTAATTAAGTGTGGGTGGTTATTTCAATTTTTGGATGAAATATGAGTAGTTTGTTTTTCTTTGGGTTCAAGAGCCATTTTTCAGTGGGGGTAAAGGTTTTCTGAATGATGGTTTGTAGGGTAGTTAGACTGAGTGCAGAGCAGATCAGTATGGAATCATCAGCATATTGAATGATAGGTCCAGGTTTTGATTCTTTGTGCATGCCATTAATGAAGATGTTGAAAAGAACTAGTCCAAGTATAGTTTCTTTGGGGATACCTACTTTGACAGGGATCAAGCTGAAATGGGAATCATACCATTTGACTGAACCTGTGCCTAGAGAAAGTGTATAATCAGAGCTCTTCCTTGCTGCATGTGTTTTTTAATGTTTAAATTGCACACACACACATTGAAGAAGTGCTTTTATGACTTGAATAACTTGGGCTAGCTATACCTGAAGTGCTTTTAGTGGCAATTTTCCAGTTGTACAATTGTGAATAATTGATTTAGTTTTTCTGGTATATCTTTAAAATCTGGCAAGTGTTTATTTCCTGCATTGCTCTCTTGCTTAGGTTTCTTAGCTATAAATCTTAGTTCATTCTGAAGTATGCTACTTTACCCCCCCACCAAACCTTTCTGAATGCATTATTATATAATAAGTGCCTGTTGTTGCCTTCATGCTTACCCTAGAATATCTTGCTTTTCTCTTTTCCTAGTTGAACACTACAGTTCCCTACAAAACGGTGTTTACAGGACTGCAATCAGTTTCTCTCAACATTTAAACAGAGTAGGTTGCACACAAAAAAAGCATTTGTTAAGCTTTCACTTACAGTGCTTTGTAATTAAGCAGGTCACCATATTGGTCAGCCATAGGGCTCTTTGTTTCTACTTGAGTGGTTGCCTCCTTCCCCTGTAACTGAAGTAAATTGACTCTTACATTAAGAGCTGTAATACTTACCTTATAGCTTTAGGACACCTTAGGAAACCTTGTAAACTGCAATAGCCCCGCTACATTAGCCCTCGCTATGCTCGGGATCTCTTCGCTCCCCTCCCTGCCCCCAATTCCCTCCCGCCCCTAGTACCTTTAAATTTATAGTACTATAGCCACTCCCCCACTTTCTAGATCCTATCTGCTTTCATCTGGGATAATTCCACCCACCCCCATTCTACTACCTACATTTTAATAGCACCTATTAGCTTTTATCTGGCATTCTCCCATCCCCCTTCCAGTACCTTTACCTCACCACTCTATCTTCTGGAGTTGCATCACCAGGTAAAACAGTTCCTCAACTCATTAGCTGAATCACAGATAATGATATACTCCTCTTTACTACCCCTCTTCTTCACACCATACCTACTTACCTTGTATGAAACCCAGTTTCTCACGGGATTTCAGGTCCCAAAAAGCCATACTATCACCCCAGCTGTAAATCCTTCCACCTTCAACCATACTTACAGTACCAGATCCTATCCAACATCTTGTTCAGTCTATCAACATCTCAACCCCAGGCACATTAGCTCTAGATTCAAACACTACCACAAACTAATAAACAAATTCCTGAAGTTCATCATCAAGTATAGACTCAACCTAATACTTGGTGGTGATATTCACCCCAACCCTGGCCCACTCACTTCAGATACACATACCCCCTCTACTTGCAATCTAAGCTACAAACCTACAATTAATAGGCCAACTAACTCTCTCCTAGTCTGTCATCTCAATATTAGAAGCATTAATAACAAGGTACATGAATTGCATGCACTTCTGGATGTCCACTCCCCTGAGATTCTCTGTTTATCTGAAACCTGGTTAAAACCTAACACTAAAGACAATGAAGTGTTACCACCTGGGTACAACATACACACGCTGGATCGTGCTTCAAGGAAGGGGGGGTGGGGTAGCTGTACTCTATAAATCTGAGTTGAATGTCACCATAGATGTAATACAACCTCCTCAGATTAATAACTCAGAGATTCTTGCCACCAAATTGCAACTTAATAAAAATAAATTCATTAATATCATCTGTATGTACATTCCCCCAGGTAACAATATATCTACATTTGAAGATATCCTGCACTGGCTATCATGTCACTACCCCCAAGAAACCCTACTACTTGGAGACTTTAACATAGACTGGGGCACCTGTTCCTCAGAATCCCCAACCACCCATATTAACCTGCATGCATTTACACAAATCATATCCACCCCTACCAGGATAGGTAAACCCAACCAAAAAGAAAGTATACTTGACTGGGTACTCATAAACAGTCACCCCAACTGTACACCTCTGGTACCCTCCTTAATGGCCTAAGCGATCACCTTCTCACATATGTAATTAAGCACAAAACCATTAATTCCCAACAACCCTTACTCAGAAAGGTTAGAAACAATAAAAACTTTGACCCTGCCAAATTCCAACAAGAACTAAACTCATGTAATTGGTCTATTCTAAAACACCTCCCTTAGAGGAAGCAGTAGCATACTTTAACAACAAATTCCTTGAGATCCTTGATTTGCATGCACCTGTTCGTTCAAAGAGAACCAAGGCAAAAACTGCACCATGGCTTTCTATAGAGTCTAAACTCAAAATTACCCTTAGAAACAAAGCATGGGCTTTATGGCATTCTTCTAAAGACCCTCAAGATCACATTAAATACAGGCAATCCAGGAACGAAACCAAAAAATCAATTTTACAAGACAAAAAACAATACTACTGTAATTTACAGACAGTAAATCAAAATAACCCTCAGAAGTTTTGGGCAGGTTTAAATAATCTACTACATCCTGGACAAACTTCAACCCCAATCCCTGCTACTACTATTGATAAAACCCCTGAAGATGTTTCTGATAGTTTTAACCAATTCTTTACTGAGACAATTCAAGCCCTAGCTAGCCAACTACCTCCTAGCTCCCCTGGTCCTGAAAGTAGCACCCCTAGAAACCTACTCGTGTTCAGATTCCATCCAGTCGCCACTTCACTTATCCATACCTTGATCAAAAAATTAAAACCCACTACACTTTTTGCTGATCAACTCCCTGCCGAGTACCTACAAAAATCAGCTGATGCTATTGCTCACCCCTTCTCAGTACTAATCAATCGAACCATAGTAGAAGCTAAAATTCCCACCATCTGGAAAATATCCTATGTAATCCCACTTCACAAAGGAGGCAGCTCTACTGAATTCTCCAATTATAGGCCAATAGCTATGCTCTCTCCACTTGCAAAGATTATGGAAAAATGTATTCATAGACAACTCATGCACCACCTAATCCAAAATCGCCTTATGGCAGACACTCAGCATGGCTTCCATCCTCATCACAGCACTACTTCAGCCCTCCTAGCCTTTACTAACACCATAAACCATAATCACAACAATAATTATATATCCTCAGCTCTCTTTTTGCATCTTTCCAAGGCATTCAATATGGTTGATCATCAACTTTTAATCCACACCGTGCAAACATTCTGTCTAGATACTGGAGCCCTCCAATGGTTTCAATCCTACCTGAATGGTCGACAGCAGGCTGTTCTCTGGCAGAACAAACTATCTAACCTTCTACCCAACACCCTTGGAGTACCACAAGGCTCTATACTAGGGCCCTTGCTGTTCTCCATCTTCATTAACGACCTTTATACTGTCATCCCAAAAGTCAGCTGTATCCAGTATGCTGATGACTCTACTCTGATTTGCTCAGCCACATCTCCAGTAGAGTTATGGTCAGCTACCCAGACCACCTTTAATACAATAGAAAACTGGCTTTCTGAACATCGTCTGATCCTAAATCCCCAAAAAACTAAAATGCTGTTATTTTCTCCAACACGTAGGTCTACCACTTTCACCTTTACCATAAAATCAAATGATGGCACACTAATCTCCCCTGACCCATCTACAAAACTATTAGGTGTCATCATAGACAATAATCTAAAATTTGACCTACATCAAACTATCAAAACCATCAATAAAAAAACTAGGGTCACTTTACAGAATAAAAGCTTTCCTAACCCCTCCAGCTAAAATTGCTATAGCTCGCTCTCACCTTCTTTCCACCCTTCTGTATGCATCCCCTCTACTCTCGAATTTAAATAAGACTGTCCTTAACAAACTCTCAATTTGCTACAACCACATTGCCAGGTTTGCCACTGGGCTGCCTTTTAGGACACATCATTGCATCAATCTAAATCAGCTTGGGTGGCTTGAACTACCCAGCCTAATCCAGTATAACCAACTGATTATGGCCTATAAAATCCTCTATAATCCGGACAATACTCCTGCACTTAAAAATATTATCACCCCCTATAACAATCCTTGTTAAATAAATTTGTTAGAGTCAGACTGTAAAAATCATTGAGTTATTCAAACACAATGTCAATTAATAACAAACAATAATGCAGGAGAAACTCAGATATCACTAATGTACATTAGGAGGCAAAAAACCATACACAAAGTTTGTATAGAATTTTGACTGCTTTATTGACCAAAACACATTGGTTATATACATTTCATTATCAGTTTTGCCCACCTTACTGGTGTGGTCAGTGACAGGGTCTTTACATCATAGTTATTCATAAAAAGTGCTGAGTTTGTGTTTTTCAAAAAGTCCTTTTCCCATGAGAATGTTGCAGCCTTGCAAACAGCTGGTCAGTCACGATGACCTCCTGAGGATGTAGCCAATTCAAGGTTCTCTGATTAGTTCAAATACAATAGATGTAAGTCTTCCTTAAAGCCTCCTTTTGTTTCTCCTGTCCCCAGCTGCGCACTATCAGAGATAGTGCAAGGCTACTTCCTGGTGGAGGCAGGAAAGAGGACATACATGCGAACAGATTTATTATTTTCTAACTTTGCAAAATAATCTTTACTTGAAAGACATTAGCCAGACTGCATCTGCAAGCTGCCAAGGTCAAATTTCTGATTACACTGCAGCTTGTACTTCAAGCAATAATATGCAGGTTTATTTCTACTGTTATTCTAGTAAGACAGAATTAAATGCATTAAGTACATTTATTCGTAACTAAAGCACATATTTCTATATATTTGATCACACAACTTATATGTGTTTGAATGATTAAATACACATCTTCCTAAGCAGCACACATTGTAAATATATTTTTCTAGGCAGCATGTATGTAAATATATTTTCTAAGCAGCACACATTGTAAATATAATTTTCTAGGCAGCATGTAGATTTTTCTAACATTCTCCCTCCTTTTAATGCATTTTATTCTGTTTAAAACATAAACAATATTATTTCATTCCTCAGCCTTTCCTTTCAAGGGCTTTCAGCTAAGTAAGTCATTGGTTTTATATTTCAGAAAAGCATCATTTGAAATTAATCTTTTAATTTCAACACTTTGGTAAAGAGTTTCAGTAGCAGATATATCAACAAATTTTTATTAATCTTTTCATGCAGGAATTTCACAGTAAACACATGTTCCTATTAGGAGTATACCCACACAAATAGCAATTAAATGTTTAATAGGATGGAACCCCACCCCCAAACAGATTCTGGAAAAAGTCCGTCAGTGGGTTTGGGCCTGGTTTAGTCATTGCTGATACTTGCTGAATTACCTCTAGGTGGTCATTGATTTCATGTTGGTTGTCTGGAATGCGCACAGCATTCTTCTTCGTGTACCACCTCTTGCCGCTAGGGTGAAGTAAAGAGCCATTCGATTTTGTAGCACAACAGTTTTATTGCATTCAGTTCATTAGTCACCAATTCTAGGGTGGAAAAAGTTGCATTGCTCATGACTTTTTGACAGCTTCCTCAGCTCCCAGATCGATTTGACTGCTCCATAGGCTGGTGGCATTCCTGCCCTGGATATAACACTGTTGCCCAAGTTCATATGAGTCAATTTACTTTTGTCTTTCACTGAATTATGGCCTTTTCAACCAGCTTGATTTTACCAACTGGATTCACAGGTTTTTTTCTCACTGGACCTTCAGATTCTCGAGCTGTTTTCCTTACGTATTTTACCCAAAGGTAATTCTGCAGTATGTCTTATTGCTGAAACCAGATAACCCAAAAACAACTGCGGACCAATTCTCAGGTAACCATTTATATGCCTTTTTCCCACAAATAAAATCATTACTTTGGTACTGATACGTGTTATCCCTGCATGAAACATTTTCCTATTCCTAATAGACAATTGCTTAGTTAAGACTAGATTGTCACATACTGCATTTAATGTAGTTTTCATTGAACTCAGATATGAATCATGGTTTGTATTACAAACAGTACCCCCACTTTTGACTTTAATGTAACATTTATAAGACATTGTTATATTACCATTACTCCAGCCCACCTGGAGGGTATTACTCTCATACAATTTCTTTTTGTGTGAACAGGTAAAAATAAAGCAATTTTGTCCTGTGATCTCACAGTGCCTGTGTCAAATAACAGGTTTTCCCAAGTTTCATTTATCCCCAAGGGGACAGCAGACATCAAAAGTCCTCCATATGCTGTGGGTATTGCAGTACAAACCCAGCAATTTGAAACGTTCATAGTCTCTACATAAACTCGTTTCATAGCCAGGTATGTGTTAAAATTTGGGTGCCAGTCTATAGCCAGTCCTTCATCACGTTTTATTAATTTCACTTCTGTAGTCATATGCAAGAAAAACCATAACAACAAAAAGGTTACTACAAA
Organism: Protopterus annectens; assembly: GCF_019279795.1. NCBI lineage: Eukaryota > Metazoa > Chordata > Ceratodontiformes > Protopteridae > Protopterus > Protopterus annectens. The sequence goes on along the minus strand of NC_056745.1, from coordinate 1,029,703,286 downwards.
CATAGTTAATAAGTGTATGATCAGTAGGCCAGTGAACCAATGTCTCTGGGGTTGTTTCACATTTTTATTTATTCTGCCTCTGGCCATCCTGTTCCTGTGGTATGTCCAAACTGAATTTCTTAACAGGTTTGCAGTGGGTTAAATGAACCCAAGATGATCTCTCAGCAATTTTTACTGCAGTGGGTGTTGCCAACAGTACTTGGTACGGACCTTCCCACCTTGGACTCGCCCAGTTCTTTCTCTTTATGACTTTCAGCCAAATCCAGGACCCCGGGGTCAGCACGGCTTCTGGTTTTGTTTCTTGTTTATCTGAAAAAGAGTTCAACTGCAAAACAGTCTTATTTATAACAGTTTCTTTATTTAATTAGCTAGTGAACTGTCAGCCTCCAGCCCTGCAGGCATGAGAGCTTTTTACTGAGGCACATAATATGCCTTTCCAAATACTACTTTAAAGGGGATCAAATCCTTTACATTTGTTACTGTTTTTCATGCTCAGCAATGCTAGAGGTAAACAGCAAATCCAATTCTTCTGAGTCTTACTCATCAACTTTCTTAACTTGTTTTTTTTTTTAAAATCCCATTGTACCTCTCCACCAGTCCTGCTGACTGTGGGTGGTAAGCACAGTGATTCCTTAAGGAAAAGCTTCTACCCATTTTGAAAACATATCTATGATCACTAAACAGTATTTTCCCTTCACATTTATTTAACTCTATGAAGTCCATACGAATAGTATGGAATGGATATGGTGGTGTAGGGAAACTCCCTTGCTTGTTTTTAAATGCTCCTTGTGCATGGTGCTTTGTTACAAGTATGACAAGCTGCACAAAATTTTATTGTATAATTTATGTATCCATATGTTTGGAATATTTTATTTACTAACTGTACCATCCCCTGTTGAGACATGGCTCTGCCCATGGCTCAACAAAGCTGCATTCTAAATAAATTAGACGGTAATATTGTTTTTTCCTTTGGAAATGTACAGTCCATTTTAAAATTGCACCTTGTTTTACCCAGTTTTGTTTTTCTGCTGTTGTAGTAAGCATTTGCATTGTTTTTAACATGTCTAAATGTAAAATCTCAAAGGGCTGTAATTTTTCATTAAAAAAAATAAAGTTCCTGAGTCTGAGGCTGCTTGCTTTGCAGCTGCATCAGCTCGTGCATTACCTTTGAAATCTTATCCTGTTGTTTTGTATGAGCTACACATTTACAAATAGCTACTTTGGTAGGCAACTGAATAGATTCTAATAGCTCCAAAATAAATTGCGCATGATTAATAGGTTTTCACTGGATGTAATCATCCTCTATTTTCTTCATTATTGTGCAACACATGCGCTGTAGAAGAAGCATACTGATTATCAGTATATATGTTTACTTTTTTTTGCCTTTTACTAAAATACATGCTTCTGTCAAAATTACCAGTTCTGCTGCTTGAGCATACAAGTTGTGTGGCAAAGTTTGTGCTTCTAAATTTTTAGTGTCTGTAACTACTGCATACCCCACCAGATTTTTCCCTGTAGGACCCCTTCTGCATGAGTCATTCACGTAATATGTCACCTCAGCATTATCCAAGGGCATATTTGTAAGATCTTATCTAGGTAAAGCTAACTGTTTATATGAGGTTGACTCAGCAGTATGGTCATACATGAAAGATGTCTAGCAGGAGAAAGGTATGCAACTTTTTCTTGTGGCAGAATTATTGCAACTGCATGAGGCATTCTCAATGTGAGAGGGTGGAATAACACCATTGAGGCTGAAGCCTGTACTGCCATTGCTGCTGCAACTACTGCTTGTACACAGTGAGGCAAAGATTGCACCACTGGGTCTAACTGTAATGAATAGTAAGCTATGGGGCATTGCTTATCCCCATGTTGTTGCTTTAATACTGATGTCATGTACCATTGCTTACAATCTATGGTCTAAAAAAAAAACGTTTGTGATAACTTGGAAGTCTTAAAACTAATGAAGAAGCTATTAACTGCTTCAACCTGCAGAAAGCCATTTCTGCTTTTGTTTTCATTGTAAAATAATTTGGTACCCAGTTCCAACAAAATTAGTTGTACCTAGGAAAGACATTATTTCTTTTTTAGTTGTTGGTTTGGGTGCTTGCAAAATTGCTGTTTTTTTTTTTTTTTCCCTTTTCTCTTTCCCACTATTTAGTATTTTACCTTTACTGAATATCACATATTCCAGGTATCTAACCTGTGTTTTTTTTCCCAAAGTTTGTAACTTACTCTTGTTTACTTTGTGTCCTTGTATTACTAAAAATTTTAACAATGCTACTGTATTCACCCTGCACTGCTGCTGGGTGCTGCTAGCAAGATGTCATTTACATAAAGTAAAATTTGACTACCTTCTGGTGGGGTAGACCCTGCCAGATTGCTAGCCATTTTTGTGCAAATATTATTGGGCTCTCACAATATCCCTGTGGTAGTCGTGTATATGTATACCTTTTACCCTGAAATGTAAATGCAAACCAATATTGACTATCAGGATGTATAGGTATTGAAAAGAAAACATTGCTTATATCTACCACAGTAAAATACTTTTGTTGTGGCTTTAAATAATTTAACAAGGTATGTGGGTCTGGCACCGTAGGTGCTTTAGGTATTACTGCATTATTCACAGCTTATAAATCTTGTACCATCTGCCATTCCCCGTTTGCCTTTTTTTTTTTTTTTTTTAACAGGAAATAGGGGTGTATCACATGGTGAATCAGGAGATTCTACCAGTACTCCTTTTGAGTAATGCTGCTTATTATAGGCTTAATTTCTACTTTTGCATTCTTTCCCAAAATGTATTGTTTTTCTGTGGTCTAAAAGCTGACTTTGGGGTAATTGTAACTGGTCCTGCTGCTTGAATAAGCCCTACATTTGACTTGCCTGTTGACCACAGAGTTGTTGGAATTTTACACAAGGCCTTTTCTTTTTCTTTTAATAAAAATGCTAATCAGCTGTCCTTACTAGATTGCAAGTGTACAGCTGTATGTGTCTGTGTCAACCAATTCAGTTTTGTTTTCATATCCCTTGTCCTGACATTTTTAAATCAGTCTGTTTTCCCATTTTGTTACCTTTTTTTCTAAGTCTGCCCATTTAAAACTTTTGTTTTTGTCAAGCTGACATGTGGCAGTCTATTGGACTTATACAATCTCATGAACTCCTGAGGTAATGAACAGCTTACTACACTGTTTCCCTCAGTATCCCAGCATAAAGTTTGTAATATTAATTTGTCAGCAGGATTTTTACTTATATTTTTATTAGGTCCTGGTGTGCTACAGTAGTATGGAGTACAATGTAACAAGTGCCGCTGATCAGTGTCAAGGGAGGGTACCTTACTGATGGCTACGTTTATCAGTTCTTTGGTTACTGCCCTGGACCAATCATAACTAGGTCCTGGCTGTACCAATAATAGGCTTCACCCTCTGATCACACCACAAGAGCATTCATTTGTCTTTGTGCTTCCATACCCTGCATGGTAGGAACTACTGCTATGCCAAATATCTGCACAAGGTCTTTTCCCAGTAAGTTTACTGGATATTTTTGCAGAAACTACAATTTTACTTTTCTGAGTCATACCTGAAACAGGGTCAGTTATTGCTATATTATGGGAAAGTGGTTCCCTGTATAGCTGTCTATTTGCTGCTTTTACTAATATATAATTAGGTGATTTAGAATGTTTTGGTAACTTGGAGGGTGTATCAAAGTCCGTGACGCTCCTGAGTCACACAGGAATTTGACCTTTCTTCCCTCCACCAGAAGTGTTACTTCTGGTTTTGTATTTGCTAGGTAGAGCTCCAGGCTCAACAATGCTAAATCTAAAATTTTATTTTCATTTTTATTCTTTACATCTGTTTGTACTTCCTCTATTCCCTCTACTACATTCACATTTTCTTTTTGTTTATTAACCTTTCCTGATGATTTTTGGTTATTATCACTATTATATAGTCAGTCCACATCTCCTTTATCTTCTGTTATTGCTTTCTTATTTTGTTTATAGTCCCTAGCTAGATGCCCTTTTTACCTGACTGTAATACAAATACTTCAGCTCCGTCTTCAACAGTGAAGACTTGTGCCCTTTTTTTTCTTTTTACTATTAAAGTGTCTTTCAGTACGTCTAGCATACTCAAGTAAGGCTTGCAGCCTGCTTGTTCAGTGATTTATCATATGCCTTGTAATAAAACTACTAACAGAGGCAATGCAACCTTTTAAAAATGTATATATATATATATATTTTTTAATTGTTATTTTAAGCATTTTAATAATCTAGCATAATATCCATCTACTGTCTCATTTTCCTGTTGTAGGCATTAATTAATGCAAGTCCAGTCTACTCTAAGTTTTCATTTTCAGAGATCCTGTCTGTTAGACCTTTTACTCTGTTGTCTAAAAATGTTTCAGAATTTTTTAAGCTTCTGTTTTTCTTTTGCCTGACGCCCTGCATCAGATTAAAACTTGTTTAAGGAGTTTAACTAGTGAAAGTTTATCTAGTTTACTATCAAATTTATAGTTGTTAACACATTTTGCAAAATATCTCACATTATCTGCTCTCTGTAATTGCATATATTTTGCATCTTCTGTTAGGGGTCACGTGACCCTTTAGTGCATTCTTCCCATGTCTCTGAAAGAAAAAAAAGAGAGAGAGAGAGAGAGAGAGAAAAACAACAACAGAACTGTTACGTAACCCTTTCTCTTGTACCACGTGGTATCTCTATTCCCGTATTCACAGTAGTGTCTAGAATGACTGTTTACTTTGTTTTGCTTTATTTCCTGATCTATGACTCAAGATACAATACTTGACTACCTCTCTCCCTGCTATCACAAACCTTAGCAATAGCACAGTGTAACCTGGTCCCTGATCTAAAACAAAAACAAAGAGAGGAATTCTGCTTACCCGAGCCTCCTGCTTATGTTTGATAGGCTTTTAGGACCCAGTTTTCCGCTTTTCGGCCACAGATCAGATAAGTGGACAGCCTCTTTAGGCACGACAATTCAGTCGGAGGTCTTTCCTTCTTCTGCGCAGACTTCAATACCACCTATATATTCTGACCTGTAGCTTACCAAGGGAATTCCGGCACGATTAGGACCAAGATGTTAAATAAATTTGTTAGAGTCAGACTGTAAAAATCATTGAGTTATTCAAACACAATGTCAATTAATAACAAACAATAATGCAGGAGAAACTCAGATATCACTAATGTACATTAGGAGGCAAAAAACCATACACAAAGTTTGTATAGAATTTTGACTGCTTTATTGACCAAAACACATTGGTTATATACATTTCATTATCAGTTTTGCCCACCTTACTGGTGTGGTCAGTGACAGGGTCTTTACATCATAGTTATTCATAAAAAGTGCTGAGTTTGTGTTTTTCAAAAGTCCTTTTCCCATGAGAATGTTGCAGCCTTGCAAACAGCTGGTCAGTCACGATGACCTCCTGAGGATGTAGCCAATTCAAGGTTCTCTGATTAGTTCAAATACAATAGATGTAAGTCTTCCTTAAAGCCTCCTTTTGTTTCTCCTGTCCCAGCTGCACTATCAGAGATAGTGCAAGACAAGGCTTTCCTGGTGGAGGCAGGAAAGAGGACATACATGCGAACAGATTTATTATTTTCTAACTTTGCAAAATAATCTTTACTTGAAAGACATGAGCCAGACTGCATCTGCAAGCTGCCAAGGTCAAATTTCTGATTACACTGCAGCTTGTACTTCAAGCAATAATATGCAGGTTTATTTCTACTGTTATTCTAGTAAGACAGAATTAAATGCATTAAGTACATTTATTCCTAACTAAAGCACATATTTCTCTATATATTTGATCACACAACTTATATGTGTTTGAATGATTAAATACACATCTTCCTAAGCAGCACACATTGTAAATATATTTTTCTAGGCAGCATGTATGTAAATATATTTTCTAAGCAGCACACATTGTAAATATATTTTTCTAGGCAGCATGTAGATTTTTCTAACAATCCTTGACCACTTCGATCCTCTAACAAACTACTAATTCAGACTAGTAAAATTAATAACACAGCCGGTGATTCTCTCTTTGCAAACTCTGTAAGTAGATCCTGGAACTCTCTTCCAGCTGATATTACCTTACTTTCCACCTTAGGTCAATTTAAAACTAGACTCAAACAACATTTATCACTTAACTGGTTATGTCAGTGTATCAAGCCTGGATAACTCTCTCTAGAATGTGTAAAAATCTGTTAACCAGTTTACTGTGTAATTTAATTTAATCCTGACTTGTGCTCAGGATTAACTGTAACCTGTGGAACTTGTTTAACTTGCTTACTTATGTAATCTCTGTAAATAGTCTGTTTGTAATATGTAATGCTGGTATTATGTAATGCTGTATCTGCTTACCCTTGGAGCTTTTCTCCCTGGGCTTCCACTGAAAATGGACATGCATCCAGTCAGACTATCCCGGTCATCAAATGTAAAATAAATAAATAAATAGTTGTGACTGTTGAGGTACCTAGATAACCACTTTGATAGAAGACTGGCCAAGGCAAGGAGAAGGAGCCTGTGGAAGAAGAGCTGGTGAAAAAACATATCAAAGGCTTTAGAAAGGTCTAAGAAAAGAGCTGACATGATGTGGCTACAGTTTCTGCTTTGGTTGACAGGTTCTAAAAAGTGAAACAGAGCTGTTTCAGTGCTGTTGTTAAAAAACAAGTTGGGTGGGAGAGAGCAATTGGTTGTCAAGTAGGAAGGTTAAGAGGTGTTGATGGATACATCTTTCAAGTACTTTAGAGAGGGAAGGGTGTATTGCTATGGGGGGAAATTTGTTTACTTTAGAGGATTTGCCCCCCCCCCCTTTGTGGAGTGAAATTATGAAAAAAGCTGTCCATAGGGTTGGAATATAGCTTTCTGAAATGGATCTATTTATGAGAATGGATACTATGTAGCTTATTCCTTCAGCAGCTAAGGCAAGGTTCGACAAGGTATTCTGTTGGCAGGTTATCAGGGGCTGGAGTTGTGGGTTTTAGTTCTTGAATTATTATTTACTTGATTTTGTGAGGACAGTTTTTGAGAAGAATTTTGGTGCTGACATTGATGTTTTGAGGAATGGGAGAGGAAAGGAGCTTGTCGTTTACAAAGCTGGTGAAGGAAGGATATGAAGAGGCTGTTGAATTTATCGGCTACATTTTCATTTGGTTCTGATGACAGAGGATTTAGAGTGGGTTTTCTACCTCATTTTAGGAGGTAGTTTAGATTTGGAGGAAAGAGTTATGGACTTGTTGAGAGTACGTTGTATTTGGTGGTGAAGAATTTTATTTATCAGGCCTTTTGATTTTATTGGATTTCATACGCAGAAATACATTTGCAGATTAGATTGACTTTTATCTGTATGTGCCACTGTTTCTAGGCTCTGTTGTGTGCTTTCATGAGTGGTTTAGTTTGACAAGTTTGCCAAGGGAAGTATTTTCATTCTTTTGTGCCTAAGAGGGGTTTGCTAGTTGAGTATGGATAGGAAGGAGTAGCAGGCAGCCTTGTCTTGTGGAAAGTATTAGAAAGGGTTCCAGTCATATTGTTTGAGGATATCATTGAAGATGGTTTTGATAAAGTTAGATAGGTTCCTCACTGAACTGAGCTGTTGTGTTTTTGGGAGTTTATGGTATTCCTTATGAACGAGGGATGGGCTCATTTAAGACATCTATCAAAATACCTGCCATCTGGATTTTTTCTGGGTTAGATGTTAGGATGCATTTTTGTGAGGGGGAATTCTTACTATTAAGGGGACACTCTAGGTTTAGGTCTCAGAGAAGAATTGTCTCTGTCTTGATATTAGAAGATAACTAGTTTAATATATTTTTGATTGAAATAAAATGGTTAGGTAAGTAAACATGTTATTCAGAAGGCTAAGGGTTGCTTAGTATCTATAATATTTGCTAGTTTACTGACTCCTGATATATTAAATCCTAGACCACCAAATTTGATTTAATGAGTCCTGTTTAATCTCCCTCTGTAATGAATACACTTCTGTAGTATATGAAAAAGAGAAACAAAAAGAAAAGTTATAAAATATGTTTCTGCAATAGATGTGGCCTTGTACTACATGATGTTGAGTGCTTCTGTCGAATACCCACAAAGCTAAATACAATAGTTCAGGTTTGCACAACTGTCTTAGTAAGTGAAATTCCCATTCTAAGAGTTTTTTTGTTAAGAGGGGTAGTACAGCAGGGATGCAGCTCCTGATTTCACTTTTGTGCACTTTAATTACTTCACTTTTATAGATCTGCTACAAGTCATTAGTAGTAAGCTGGTGGTGATACAATCGAGAACAGCTCACCATGGTATACAGTTATGGAGTGAGCAGGACATGTTGAAGTGCTATGCTGAAAATGCATCTGATGTGCTGCACCACCTTCTTGGGACAAATATCATTTGGGCAGTATGATGCCCACTGCATAATCCCATTCAAATGTGTGGCAGTACAGAGGCATCATATGAGGAAGGAATAGCAAGTAGAAAGAATGAACTGGAAAATATGTAGCCCCAGTAGTGGATGTCAAATGGCCTCTCAAACGGGGGCTGCAGAGAGAAAACAATAATAAAGTGCAAAGGGTAGACCATAACCATAATATAGGAAGGAGCTGGTCAAGGCTACATCACATCATTGCCATCCACTCTGTCTTGACAACATCAAAGCTGACAGGATAGTTTCAACAATCAAGAGTAAGGTGTCTGTCTCATGGGGCATACTGTATGCAGTAGCATTGTAACAAAGGAAACAGCAATCAGACTGTTCAGCACATCCCAAGAAAGAGAGATGCAAAACGATTGGTAAGGACACAGCATAGGACAGATGAGATGGCCACAAAGAAGATCTTCACAGCAATGGAAGATGGTACTTTAGGGTGCCTAGATATGAAGTCTGAAAGATTCATCATCCACCACTACAACTTGGAAGATGGCAAATCATGTTTCTGATTCATGATGATAGCAGAAAAATGTAACCTAGCATCTAATGAATTCCCTATGGCTCAAGGATTGAAACTTTCCCACTCACACAGCTTCCTGCCACCTACTGTACAGCACGCAGTAACATCTTGGACTGGGGAAAAATGCAAGGTATTGCTGTTTGATTTATTGTGTCATGTCTAATAAAACACAGGTATTAAATGATAACTTGCTCATTTTTGATAGGGACAACTGAGGAACTGGGAGTTACACTGGCCCCAGAGTTCATCTAGATTTTGAGAGGGAGGCAGTTAAAGCATCCTTTTATACCTTACTTGATGTCTTTGTCCATTGGTAGTTATTTTGTCTTTGACAAATACTATGGTACCAGATTCACAAACCTGGCCTTCAGCTGTAAATTGCCACCAGTATAGAATCGCAGCTGGAGATCAAGGAGGACCTGGCACTTACATATTTGCCCCCTGGAAAAATACCATTTGCATTTATCCAGTTGTTGGACCACTACTGTGCAAGTCTTTGACTGGTTCAGTGACAGATACATCAAGGGGTGTGCCAAGCCTTATGGGATGCTTATCCTATAGATGAGACTAGCACTACCTATTGGCCTATGGAGGAGTTGTCTATAGTTTCCCTTACCCAAATGTTGAATAGCATGGAGGAGTGCCAGTGGTGGCACAGGACCATATACAGGTCCTGCTTCATTGGTCTCCATGAACTGTTGACTGTAATGTGCTATGAGAAGAATTACATAGACAGCCGGAAAGAGTCCACCCTTTTGTAGGTCTTCGCCATCTCACAGGTCATGGTGAATGATTCAGAGGCATGAAGCTATCTATGAAGTTCAGAGAGATGGGGGTATGTATATGTTCAAAGCTACTTGAGAGCCATTGCCCAACATTTACACTTGCGAGTGGCCCTAGCCATGTGCAACCTGCCATGCAGTATTAATTACTTTTGCTCTTTTGCACCTGTGGTCCCATTTATATATACCTCTCTTCCTGACACTGTAGGGATTGTGTAGGTATACAAAGGTGTGTTTGTGTGTGTGTGTGTGTGTGTGTGTGTGTGTGTGTGTGTGTGTGTGTGTGTGTGTGTGTGTGTGTGTGTGTGTGTGTGTGTGTGTGTGTGTGTGTGTGTGTGTGTGTGTGTGTGTGTGTGTGTGTGTGTGTATGTGTGTGTTATCCTAACATAGAGTATTTCATCTCCCTATACTTTACTTGCTGACATGATGCCACTGGATGTTTTCTTGTTAACACTGGCTTTCCCTGCATGCCCCAAGGGCTGTTTGGTTACCTTCTGTCTTATGCAATTGCCTGATGTATTTGCACACTGTGTTCATGTTAGCACACACACATCCTATTTATTGATCTAACCCAGGCCTGCATCTATGATGTTTGCAGCTACTGTGACTCTTTACATATGTTTGTCTGTGTGATGTTGGGACTATGTGAGACTGATATATGGAAAAAAATACAGTATTCTTTTGTCTGCATGCATTGATATCCTTGGGTATTTGTGGTTTCCCCGTGTTGATATTCTGCAGTTTGTTTTACCCTTGTCATTGTTGCTCTGTGTGACTATCTACAGGGTGTTTCTGCTGTTTTTCATGTAGTATTGCTGTCTGTAGTTTTTGACCTCTGATGCCCACCATCATTGTTCTAGATCGCATTTATTACTGCTTCGTCAATCTTGCTGCTGAGGAAATGCCTGAATATCCACACTGTGCAGATCTGCTCTGCTTTGTATGCTGTTGCAGTGCTGGTACTACTGTGGATGCATGTGCCATATCTCCACATGGCACTCTGAATGTTAGGCTCATGGGCTTTCTTACAGATCTACTAATGTTCTTGCAGTGCTACTGTACTTTGGTGTATGCTGTCATATGATTACTTTGGGGATGGGTATTGCCTTTGTCCAACATATGTGTTCAGCATGTTTCTTTATTAGCACTGGGACATTTTTGTGTTGGAGTATATTTTCTGTGATGCTTCATTTTACCTCATTTTTTATGGTGTGTGTGTGTGTGTGTGTGTGTGTGTGTGTGTGTGTGTGTGTGTGTGTGTGTGTGTGTGTGTGTGTGTGTGTGTGTGTGTCTGCATGTGTGCATATGTGTGTGTGTGTCAGAATGTGTGTTTTTCAGAGCTGTGAGTTCTTTGGGGATACTTTTTGTCTATTCATGCCTATTTGTTTTTATTGTTAGCAAAAACTATTTTTACCATTTTTGGCAAGATGATTTTGCCCAGAACAGCCCTTGCATCTTCTAAATTTGCAACATGTTGTACAGATTTTCTTCTTGCCATTGGTTCAGCCTATTTTATTTGATTTTTTTAAAGTACTATGTGGGTGTTGCTGTTTGAAAATTTTTACTTTTGGTCCAGTTCAATTTTAGCACTACTATTGTTCTGTGAGTTGTTTCCTTTGTTGATTGCAATTTGCAAAGTTGCATATGTGGCTCACTGAAATTCTTCCACTTGTAGAAGACCCACTTATGTCTGCATTTTCACATTAATTTGCTTCCCAAAACTTGAAACTCTATAGGTTCATAGGTAGGTACTAGGCTATCTGCCCGAAGGCATTTATAAGTCTAGTCAGAATGTGTTGGCTTTCACCGGCCCCTTTTATTACAACTTATGATTGCTGACTGATGCTATCATAAAGTCATTGTCCATTATATTGCACCGTGTTGTGTCATAATAAAGCTGCACTCGAAATTTTGGAATTGTAGGGATTTTTAACTATATTTGATTGCTGGCAGCAGCTATAAAATATTTTACCCATGTCACTGCATATGTTGTATGCATATATAAATAGTATATGGTGGGAATTCAATAAAGCCTGCATGGAGAAATTTTCCATGTAGGCATAGTGGCATGGCCCCAACATGGAAACTGGCTGCTGAGCGATCCAATAAACAGAACTGGGCATGCATGATCATGCAGATATGGAAGTGCCCATGGAATGCAAATCACCTCATATGCTGGTGAAATCCATGCAAATGAGGGTGATTTGTGATCCCATAAGCAGAAAACCATCTGTGTAGGTGCTGTGTTGGTGTCAGAAATGTACACAGAAAAAAAAAACATGTACCAAAATGTAAATTTTAAACAGAGGCTATAAAAGCCCAAAAAGGTTAGATATTGCACTGCAAGACTGCAAATGACCTAAACTATGGCCTGTGAGTCCAAAAAGCAATGCAAATCATTAAAAAAAAGTTAATGCATATATTGCATTTGCATGGCATGCAGCAACCCACTAACTTGCCATTATGCAAAAAACAAAAAAATGAAAATGAGACATTTGTAAAAATAATGTATTATTGTGTCCTGCATGCAGAATATGCAATGGCAGGTTTCAGTAGTTGCTAAGGAGGCAGTCCCTGGAGTCCTGAAGTATCCAGGGTATATACAAGTAGCTGTATGCAAATGAATTGGGGTTGCTGAATTGCAAAAAAGGCTACTGTGTCCGTAGATTTATTTTATTTATTATTTTATTTTATTTTACATTTGTTGACTGGGAGTGTCTGGCTGAGCTGTTGCCCTTTTTCAGCAGAGGCCCGGGGAGAAAAGCTCCAAAGATATACAATGCAATAAAAACAGCAATACAGATACTCTTCAATAAAAATAGCAAGAGACAGTTTTGATAGTTAAAATATGTAAGCTACATACATGTACATTGACAGATAAAACAGTACTATAAACAAAAAGGAGAATGTTAAAAAGTAGTATGTTTTGGTTTAAAAAGATAGTTGAGTAAATATAAGGTTTTGTATGCAGAGTAGTGGAAACTTAAAAAGGTTACACAAGAATTTCAGGGAGCAGAGTATAGAAGAAACTTTGGAGGTTGCATAGGAAGCATAGAATGAAGTAGTTAATGGTAAGTTTTAGTAAGTTATTTTGATTGTACTATAAGGGTAGGTAATAATCAGGGAGGGAGAGTGCAATGGCAGGACCAGTGTTGTTTTAAAGTGGTCTTTGGTTGCTACCTTAAATTGTTTACGGTGCAACCTGTGTAGAGCCAGAATTGTGTTGATGTTAGTAGATCAGTGCTTAGCAGTAAAAGAAATTAAAAAAAATACATGGAAATAGCCTGGGAAAGCCAATTAACTATAAATGACTGATAAGCCCTGTTCCACTGACACTGGGCTATTCAAAACCCTCAATGATAGACCTGGCAGGGGGAGTGCATCACAGTCAGCCAATCACACAGACTGCATCTGCAGCACACCACTATACAGTATGCATGCACCCTTCAATCTGATTTTTTCCACATACTCTGCACCATTGGAGTACACACTTGGGAATTTTATCTTACAAAATGATAGGGGCTGCTGCTCTGCTACATCTGTATGTGCTAGAGGGTGAGGTCAGTGCTGATGCTGATGCTTACAATAGGCCTAGACTGAGAAGGAGAACAGTGTTCAGGCCCAGAGTAACCTTCCAGGAGCTACATGAGCTGGAAATTGTAGAGTGCTACAGGGTAGAAAGAGACATATTACAAGAACTCACTGAGCTCCGCCACCCTCAACTCAGACCCAAAGCCAACAGAGGGGAATCCATCCCAGTGGAAACATAAACCCCTCTAAACCACCTCTCTTATTACCCTCCACTGAAATCATCACCAATTTAACTACTACTACTACTGCTTCATCTCTACCCAAAACTTTCTCTCACCTACCAGGGACTGAATTTTCTCTTACTATCCAATTTACTATGCTTTCCTTTACAAATATACTGGTACTTTCTCTTCACAAAATCTGTTTCACCTAACTTGCTAAGACCTAGCAGCTGTATGTTTTACAAATTTTACTTGCTAAGATCTTTGACAAAATGTTTATTTATTCTGTAAATGTTTAGTCTACCTACCTGCAAAGGGCTAGTAGCCACATGTTTAAATGTACTCTATGATCTTATGACAAATTGTTTATTCTTCTGTAAATGTTTTAAACTTTCTGTACATACTATTGCCTTTTTTAACATGTAACATTGTAACTGCAATATCTTGGAGCTTTTCTTCCCGGGCCTCCACTGAAAACGGACTCGTTATGGCCCAGTGGACTTCCCCGTTCATCAAACTTAAATAAATAAATAAAAAGTATGTGTAGCCCTTAGAATACTAGCTACAGGTACTTTTCAAAGACCTACTGGGGATAAGATGGGGGTCTCACACGTTTCTGCTTCCAGGGTACTCTACCAGTTCCTGGGTTGCCATGCAAACACACGCCAGTGTGCACATATATTTACCCCTGAGGAGAGGGTCAGCAATATGGGTCTCTACCACCATGTAGCACACTACCCTGAGGTACTGGGTGCCATAGACTGCACTCATGTCCACATTAAAGCACCACCTGGTGATGAGGGTAGAGTCTACCTTGACTGCAAGGGGTATCACTCTATCAACTGCCAGTTTCTATGCAATGCCCAAGGCATTATCATGAATGTGTGTGCCGACAGCCCTGGTAGTTATCATGACTCCCACATCTGGCAAGCATCACAGCTGCATCAGATGTTTGCCAGGGGGCACATCCTATACAGCCATCTACTGGGGGATGCTGAGTACTCACTGGAACTGTGGATGATGATACCCATCAGAAATGCATGCACAGCTACTGAACAACACCATAATGAGGCACATGCACAAACTAGAAACATCATAAAGCATGTGTTTGGGCTGCTCAAGTCATGGTTCTGCTGCCTCGATATATATAGTAGAGCGCTACAGTACTGTCCAGCCACATGTGCACACATGTTCACAGTATGTGCCATGCTACAAAATATGATCCTGTGGAAACAGATGCAGCAGGAACATCATAGGGAAGGGACACACAGCTCCCAACCAGTGTCAAGGTTCCCACAGCCACAGGGGGGGACTTGGAGGAAGAGGAACCCCCTGAGCCTGCCCCTGGCAGACGTAGGCATGTCCAGTATGCCCTGGCCTTGGCAAAGAGGCAACCTACAGAACATGCACTGACATCCTAGGAACCTGGGGACTGACACCTCACTCCAACTCACATACACAGTAAAAAGGATGGCAGCCACACCACACAACCTGTACCATGTATTGGATGTGTACTGCATGCATCTGTCAGAGTCAGCCCTGAAACACTGTGATCTCAACTGCTACATGCACAAAGTAAGTCACTCTTCTTTACAACAAATGTATGAGGTACTAGACTATGGTAGCATATGTATGGACTGGCTGCATGTATGCTAGGGAATAGAGTGGGCTATTGGGAAACCTGCAGACAACTGACAGCTATGTGGGACAACAGGAGTTCTCAGCCCAATACTGGCCACCTTATAATATGTAGTAGGCCACAAGGAGCAAAATCCACTGCACCAAGTGAGAGAAATGACAAACAGCAGTGTCATAGGACAGATGCATGACTATCAATGCTAGAGTCTGTACCCCTAGCTCACCTGTGTTCCCATACAACTACAGTAGCATTATGTTTGCAAGGTAATAGCAGCACATACACACACAGTCCCAAGGCTGTCCCAATCAACCTGGTGACATGTTCCATTTCCACAATATTTATTTATTTATTTATTTATTTTGTTGTTTTTTTACCAGGATAGTCCATATTGGGCAAAAATGACGTTTTTTTGGGAGAGTCTGGGGAAGAAAAGCAATACAGACAAAATTAGGTGCATAAGACAAGAAAAAAAAAAAAGAAATACAAAGAGAAAAGTAAAAAACAACAAAACATTTAAAGCAAATTCAAAAAAAGCATTCAATATACAATATGCAGGGGTCAATGTGCTATGTATGTCTGTGCTTGATAATGTCAGGAATTAAACTGCACTGTCAGGTACTTGTTGTGGCTTAGTTGGCTAAGTTCATTACCATGGTTGATAGTGTTCATGGTTCGAGACTGTCTGCTCCATTGTTTTGCATGTGAGCTACACCTATGGTAGGAGTTCTATAGGCTGTCCATATGTCACTATTTGTTACTGCAAGAAAGCTGGACAAAGCCAGAGATAATGGAGGGACAGGGGGGCCACAGATAGATGTGGGCTACCTACATGGTGGCTAGTAGAACAGCAGGTTATAACAAATCAGAGTAGCAGGAGGATGTCAAGGCCATCACATAACTGTGTCAGTACTTACAACAAGTCAGTGGGCATCAGCATACCTCTCAAATGTACAGAGTTTCACAGAATGTCCACAGTTTTGCCTCACGTCTGCTCCATTTTTCATAACAATGCAGTTTTCTGGCAAACTAGAGACAGATCAATAAAGGTTAATGTTAGAAAATAATGACAGACATTTGAGGTGCAGACTTCATACCCTTCAGAAAATTCATGCTAATACAAAACCTGTTATTCTACCAACTGTCTAAGTTTGTAAGAGCAATATTAAAAAGGTCCCTATTTTGGGCCTTTGTCCCATTTTAATATACAGCTTTGTCCATATGTCTTGCTCTAACAGATTAAGAGGTATGAACACTATGCAGCATTATAATACCAATACAACATGCAACACAAACTGTCTGAGGACCAGAGCAGACATATGGGGCACAATGCTGGACATCCTGCAAAACCGATACAGTCAGAGGTGTGAAATATGTAACCCTGTGTGTGGTGTTACATCTTGTACCCCAGTCACAGCATACCTACAACTACAGAGAGCTACAACTGTGGACAAAGCCAGGAACAAGAGCAGGACAAAGGTGCAGAGATAAGGAGAAGGATGAACTACTGGCCAGACAGATGTAGAAAATGCAGAGTAGAACAGGTTGTGCAGTACCATGGGTTCCCTGCTGTGTATGGAGTTAGTAACTCAAATGTCTGTCAGCAGTTCCTCACGTCAGTCTATAATGATCTGCCACTGATGTACCAGGAAATTGCATTTCTATGTAAAATGTGCCAGACATAAGATGAAAAACCCTGTTCAGTTTAATACAATCTGTACACACCCTAGGTATGAGTCAGATATAATGGACACCACACAGCTGGGGAATCCATTGGGCATGCTATCAGGGAGGTGCTGGACTATGTAATCAGGTGCAGCAGCCAATTGGCTGTAGCACACTATATCCTGGACTGGAGTACAGGTAGGTCTGGGCTGGAGTCCCCTGGTAAGTACTGACAGTCACACTGGGCATGCTCCTACAATTAGCTAATTTCAGATCATGTCTAAAGCCTCGTCTCCCTACAGAATTGAGATGTCAATATACCTCTGTGCATACAGACAGCTATGTATACCTAACTGTCTCTCCCTATCCCCATCAGACATGATTACCCTTAACTGTCAGTATGTGGCACATATACGATATATATGTATCGGTATAATTTTATATAGCTACACATATATAGGTTATATATATATATATATATATATATATATATATATATATATATATATATATATATATATATGTGTGTGTGTGTGTGTAGAGAGACAGATAGGAGGAGAGAGAGAGAGAGAGAGAGAGAGAGAGAGAGAGAGGGACACACACACAGAAAGGTGTAGAGTGATGTAGTGCTGCAGCCACTTTCATCCTAGTTGTTACCAGTGGTGCATGCAACATGTGTGGTGAGTTGTAGTGCTTGTTACTAGGTAGGTAGGTAGGGGCTCTAATCTCACATCAACACCACGGGTATGTACATATTCCACATATAGCATCATACACATGCTCAGCAAGCCTATGTCTGTGCAATGAACAATAATTTTATGGCCCTGTGACTAGTATCCTCCACAACAGTGGCCTCCATGTAAACAGCTGCTGATGTCATTCACCCCAACAGCAGTGGGAGACACTCTCCAAATGCATAACCTCTGTGGTACTTACAATATGTATGTAGCAGTATATTCTATACAACTAGATAGGTAGGGGGCTATACTCCCAACAATGGCAACTCTGTGAGTGTGTGTAAGCATAAGTATAAACCTTTGTAGCAGTGTGTCTATTTTGCATATGTGTGTGCAATACTTATACATTTGCAGGCCTGTGCCTACCTGTTAACCCCCACATTGGCTTACTTTACATGGCTTGCTGATGTCATACACCGTAGAAGCACATTGAGACACTCCTCAGGCACATACACTGAGTGGCCCATGTGATATGTATGTAGCATTATAGTGTATATGTCTAGATGGGTAGGAGTTCTAATTCCATCAATGGCAACTCTGTGTGTGCATATGTGTATACTCCTTGCAACAGTGTGTATGTCTTGCCTACATCTCTGCAATACTAATACATTTTAAAGGCTGTGCCTACCTGTTAACCCCCAAATTGGTTTGCTTTGCAGAGTCTGCTGATGTCATCCACCTTAGAAGCACACTGAGACACTCTCCAAACACATAAGCTCAATGGCGCATATGATAAGTATGTAATACTATAGTATGTGCAATTACATATTGAGGGGTTCTAGTCCCAAAACTGGCAGCTCTGTGAATGCATGCGTGATGATTATACAAATTTAAGGGCCCGTTACTCCTCCCCATTGGCAACCTTTTCAAGGCCTGTTGATGTCATCCACCTTAGAAGCACAGTTAGATACTTTCTAAGTGCACTAGTTCTGTGGTGCATGTATGCCTACTATAGTGCATATAACTAGATAGGCAGGGGTTCTGCACTCTCTGTGAGTGTATGTGTGTCTTTGAAAGTATATCCCCTCATAGAAGTGTGGATATCTTGCCTGTGTGTGCAATAGTTATAACATTTTAAGGGCCTGTGCAAACCTGGTAACCCCCCCATTGGCAACCATTACAGCGCCTACACATGTCATCCTGATCAGTAGTGGCAGACACTCCAAAAACACATAAGTTCCGTCTCACATGCGATACATATGTCACACTATAGTATATACAACTAGAGAGGTAGGGTGTCTACGCTCAACAAGGGGAGTTCACATGTGTGTGTGTGTGTATTCCTTTGCAGCAGTGTGACTGTGCTATGGTTACCACCTGTTCCACTATGCAAGTTACAATCCATGTTTGGACAGGTGTGTCCTATAAAAACTAAAACAATACAAATGTCCTGAGAGTGTAGGGCAACAAACATTTCCTACATTATTACAGTTGCATACAACAGTCATTTTACAGCACAAACACCTAAATGTTATGAGAAATAGCATAATTAGGCAAATGCTACAAAACTAAGCTGTTATATTATCAAAAAGTGAGGTTGTGTCCATTGCACTCTCTGTGGGTATGGTTTCTCCTGTCAACTCTCACGTTACTAAAAAACATGTCCCACATTGGGCATTTGATAAGGTGGCAAATCTAGTCTGTCTTGCCTATGTGTGTGCAATATGTATACATTTTGAGGCCATATTAGTAGCTGCTGCCCCCAATAAATTCACATGTATGTAGGCATGAATGCTACCCACCACCACCTACATTTGTTGGTACTGACCAAGTTTGTGGATGACTGTAAGTTGGGTGCTGTCAGTCAGTGATGTCCCAAATGATGTTAACATAATGCAAGAGGGTCTTACATTAACTACTGACTGGTGCCAAGGTCCCGGCCTCAAGCTAAATGCAAAATCTTGCATCATCATACCATTGGCAAAGATACAATAACACTGTTTATCACATCAACTGCAACCCCCTAAACACTCAACCTGTGTTAAGAGACCTGGGTACTCAGGTTGATAATTTCCCATTCAACCATCATGTAGTGGCAGTGGTCAGTAAAGCCTTGTACCTGGTCCATCTCATAGGTAAAGGGATTGCATCCAGAACAAAGGTGGTAATTACCTCTCTATAGTCCTCACTCCATACAATATTTTGCTACAATGCCCCATTTGGCACGTACCTATCCAGACATCTGCACCAATTGGTAAGGCCATGGAAATACCTCACAAAGGTAATCCATGGCCGCCAACAACTGTCCCATGCAGACAGGCTCAAATCACTTTTGCTCCACTCAGTATCAGATAGGTTGCTCAGAGGTGGGCTGTGTCATGACTACAAGGCAATGTTGGACCCTGCCCTATTACAGCTACCCCATATCTGTAAGTCTAACCCCTCACACATTACCTGCATGACAGGCCTGAATCTGATATGCAGCATCAATGCAACCTGCTGATGAGACAGGTTTGTCTCCCCAAGGCTGCCCTGTCTCAGGAATACACTTCCCACACACCTCAAACAGGGTACCATGCTGACCCTCTTCAAGCACAACCATGATAAGTGGATGGGAAGCCACAATCCTGTGCCAGGGGTCCTACCTGTGTCCCTCATTGAGAGGGGCAACAGGTGCTGACTGATGTTTCTTTCGGGAGATAAAATAATGGCTAGCCTTGTAAGTGCCCCAGGGACATTACTCTAGTAACCTCCTATGATCCTATGAACCTATGATCCTACTGAACTCCCAGGTGACATGTATCATGAGTAGCATATTGTGTCATGGGGTATGCATGCAAGATTATGCTGTCTGCCCCATTGTCTCTGACACACTGCCTACACATACACACCTAGGTAAACATGCACATATACAACCATACCTTAGCTAAGTCACATTTATGCATTGCCACCATGCCATCCTGAGCTGCTGTATTGTCAACAGCTCTCCATGGCATAGACACACAGACCCCTGGAACAGAAACAGAAAAAGGTGTGGGAGACAACAGTACCAATGCAGCATCATGGAGCAAAGGTGCATACTTTTTGATGTGTACTCATGACACATGCCAGCAAATAGCACTTTACAGGGCATACTACTACTACACTACAAACTGTCATTAAATGTACTATAGTCACCCTGTGCATCAGACACATATTTGCATGTCTCTGCATCGATTGCATGGATGACAGGGATGTGGCAAGGGTATCACATGCACAGGGTGCGGTGTGGTTTTGCCGAAGACTTAGACTGTGCCACACAGTTGACATCATGTGTGTGTGTGTCTGAAGGGGTGCTGGTCAGCTGGGCCATGGAGAGGAGCTATGTGTGTCTGTTGGTGACCTGCATGTGACAGTGATGTTTGAGTGTGTGCACATACACAGTCAAGCCATGTGCTAGCCCTATATGAGAGTATGTTGGACAGCTGTGCACTGTACATAGCAGAATGTACAGTTCACCATCTCTAGTCATGAACACGGGAACTGGTTCTGCCAGGAGTGGCACTGGCACCACCATGCCCAGCTACTTGCTGATGGTGACTGGTGTCTTCTGGGACCATCTTCCTCACAGGACCACACAGGACCACCCAGGACCACCTGCCCATGACCTGCCATGTTGTGGTATGGACAGCAATCTCCCTTCTATAGTGCTGGTGGCACTGTCATTATTTATGGGAGCATTACTGTGCATGGCCATGTGAACTCTTAGCTGATGGTGGTGGTGACCTACGCCCACAGATCCGGCGCCCTACTCCTACCACATGTTCCAGCACAGACAATGCGTGGTTAAGGACTGACAATGTCTCACCCCACCATCTGTCCACTACATCTGTGAAATGATGCATGGCATCATCAATGCTGTGGAAGGAGTCATGATGTCATACAGTGATGCATCCATGATTCTGAACATCCATCTGGTGTTGCATTCAGAATGTGGCTGTGACATCATGATGGACTGAAACATGTGCAGAATGACTCATGATGTGACATCTGTGACAGATGTTGGATGGGCAGCAGTCCTCCTTTGAACACCCCTGTCAATCTGCCCATGTGGGACCTCACCAGCTCTCTGAATATGGCTAGTGTTTACAGTCACTGATGCCATAGATGCCACATTCTCTTGTTCAATGCCACCACCCTCTGATTTTCCAATATCTGTGGGTGCAGGGGACTGGGTATGTGTGGGCATACTGACTGCGTGCTGGGAAATTGGGGGAGGAAGTGGGATATCTACCCTTGGGACAGATTCAGCCCCCAACAATCCCACCTGTGCCTCACTATGGCCACCATCATCATCAGAGTCTGATGAGACACTGACATCAGGTTGTGAGGGGGACAGATCCCAACCCCTCTGATCACCTGTGAGGAGGAAGACAACATGACTACATTAATACATGCACTATTATGTCTGCTGACACACACACACACACACACACACACACACACACACACACACACACACACACACACACACACACACACACACACACACATATGCAGGTGAGGTGCCACATCATTATACATATCACACCTTATTACTGATCCTATACACAACACACAAGCAGACTACAACAGGCACAGACAAGACAGGCCCTTAACAACATGCAGTACAGCTAAGTCCAGTTAATGTTGTCAGTAATATACACCTGTGAGATAAGCAACATGTCAGTGTATGTGATGGACCTTCACATAAAAAACAGTGCACCTGTCTTTGCCCCCTGTATAGTAGACTGCATACACCTTCAAATATGTGCAAATATGTTACAGC
Organism: Protopterus annectens; assembly: GCF_019279795.1. Lineage (NCBI taxonomy): Eukaryota > Metazoa > Chordata > Ceratodontiformes > Protopteridae > Protopterus > Protopterus annectens. The sequence continues at coordinate 1,029,681,016 of NC_056745.1, read as the reverse complement.
TCCTGCAAATATGCTACTGTGATTACCAAGTCAATGCATTGCAATGAACCCCTCCACAACAGAACATGCAAGTATTGCACTATGGCTAAGCTGAACAGCTGTGTCCATGGCAAACTGGCAGCCCTTAGCATTCCTATGGTATAGATGAGCCATAACAAAACAATTTCACACTCACTGGCTACAGGATGTTGGACTCTGGCAATGCTAGATGTACCTATGGAATTGTGGGGGGAGGTATTGTCAGCAAACACAAATGTGGCACTGGTACAGGATAATATGTGAGTATACCAACATGTACAGTACAACTTGTGATACTGCCCACATTGCTGACAGTCTGAGTATGTGTGCACATGTGTGCATTACAACCCCCCCTCCCTCAAATGCAGATTGACCAGACATCTGTGTGCAGGTATGCTGAGGCTGCCACTATGACTGCTACAGTATTAAAGTGATGACCGCAGGACGCTTACCTGGATGCTCCTCTGCTGTGGAAGTTGTGCCACCCACCTTCACGACATACAGTATGAGGTGATGGATGCTTGTGAGTTGGTGGCTGAACCCAGGTTTGCAAGGAACTCCTCTGTGGCTAAGAGTGGTTTTTGTGTTGAAGGCCCTCCACCGGTGCCAGCATGGTCCCTAGTGACAGCTGTGCCCATTTGCCATGCAGAACTTATCATAGCGGTGACCTGGTGTCAGACCTGCTTATAGCTTCTGTCATGTAGCCCAATGTGATATACTGATGCAACAAGGTCTACCCACAGTGCAATGCATTGTTCCTGCATATGATGACTTAACAGCAGGATGGCATGATACAGTCTGAGATGAGACCTTCAACGTTGACTTCAGTCTTGATGCAGAAAAAGGTGGGTTCCTCCATCTGTACATCATTCCTGAAAGACAAGAAGAGGGGAACACATCACAGGACCACATTCATTGCTCTCCATTATGTACACACCCTGCACATCCACATTTGCCTGCACTATCCTCCGCTAACTCCCACATCATGCCCCACCATCTCTTACCATAGTATGTTTGTGGCTATACATAGATATTGGCAATGCATCATGCATTTCACTCCTCATCCTGCTATTTCCTTGCTGTATGCTCTCTAAGGTGTTCAACTGCATCTTTTCTGTTGCACCTATTACTGCTTGTTTATAGCCTGTCTACAGTGTATGCAGTAGTGCAGAACTTCTTCAAATAAAACTCTTATAAAAAATCAACTGTTTAAAAGTATTTTAAAATTAATCACATGGTAAAAAGTCACTAATCAAACATTTTTGCCATTTAGCTAATTAAACATATTCCCCCAATGTTAACCTTTTGTTCCCATTTTACTTCTTTTACAGCATGTAGAGAAACTAACATGTATAAACATTAAATATATAAAAAGTGTTATTAAACTGCAATCTACATGTTGATTACTATATATATATATATATATATACGTATATATATATATATATATATATATATATATATATATATATATATATATATATATATATATATATATATATATATATATATATATATATATATATATATATATATATAAAACCATATAACAGTATATAAAAATGGAATATATAAAATATATTCCATCTAGATAAATTTTTAAACTTCAAAATACATGCAATTCAAAAACTGTTGTTTGCATCACAGTTTGCCAGTCTTATCCAGCATTTTACATAAGAAAGACTGACCATAAAATAAAGGAAAGACTATATGAACACATACACAGTATAAAGAAAAACAAAATAGATAATGCCTTAGCAAACCATAATTTAGAACACACATCACATATGTTCATATTTAAGGTGATTGATCAGATAGAACAAGATGGTAGAGGTGGACCAGATCCACTTTTATTGGAATGGTCAGCGTTATTGTGGCAGGTTAGGCTAAATGCAGGAAGTTATCCTGGACTAAAGGATATGTGTTCAATTTCATGTATTTTGAAGCTTAAAAGTTTATCTAGATGAAATATGGAATTTTAATATATTTTATGTATTCCATTTTGTATATACTGTTATATGTGTATATATATATATATATATATATATATATATATATATATATATATATATATATATATATATATATATATATATATATATATAGTAATTAACATGTAGATTGCAGTTTATTAACACTTTTTATATATATAATGTTTAGACATGTTAATTTCTCTACATGCTATAGGAGAAGTAAAATGGGGACAAAAAGATTAACATTGGGGGATTATGTTTAATTAGATAAATGGCAAAAATGTTTGATTGGTGATTTTTTACCATGTGATTGATTTTAAAAGCCTTTTAAACAACTGATTTATATAACAGTTTTATCTGAAGAAGTTCTGACAGTGGATGAATGAAAAGCGCTTAATAAATACTTCATATCTGGATTTTGTGAGGACATTGTGCTTTGCTTTGGTTTGGTTCCTTCAGCATTTTTCATTTCTGGACTGTTTGAGTGTTTCCTTAGCAGTATTTCATTTGTCTCATGTCTGCAGAAGGAACACCGAGCCAAAGAAACTCTTCAAATTCCAGTGATGACGTAGACAATTTAATCGCACTTATTGCCACAATGACAAAAAGGTAGATGATTTATCAACAAGGTTTGAATTACTGGCTACATAACAAAATTCATTTATTGACTGGCGGCGAAATAACCAAGGTGAACAGAGAAGGACAAGTTCACCTACAGCCAATTACTCATCTTTTGTAACATCTTCCCCTGATACTAATACCCAAAGGGTAGTGAATAATGGACAGCTTCAAAATAATCCAGCCAACAATGTACGCAACTCAGTAGTGAGAAGACCAACCCCGGAGCTTATTGGACCCCTCAATGTCAATTCTTGGCTTAGTGAACCTGTTCAGCTTTTCAGTGAACCAAATGGAACAAATGGAGGGGAAGTGGCTCGAGTGAGTCTAGATATCACCACACAATTAAAGGTACTGGATACAAAAGTTCTTAAATTTAAGAAGTTACACTTGGAAATATCCTATTTCCCAGAATGCATTAAAGAAAAAATATTCCCTAAAGGTCTTAGTGTATGGCAGTATCCAACAGGACTAGAATCTGGCTCTGTGTCTCACCAGGAGTCAATGCACATGGACTTGAATTACTTGAACTAATTAATAAGCATTGCAAACTTATGTCAGACAGCATTGAACAAGAGATTTTGAAGATCAATGAAATAATCAATGCGGATGCATGCTTTGGAAGATACCACTTTGATTATGAATGCATATTTAGTAGCACTGAACAACATCTTAATAAACTCCGTGAAACAAAAATCAAGAAATTGAATAGAGGCAGAGATGCCTATAGTCGAGGATTAGCCTATCCGAATCCATCACCATCACAGAGAGTGAATGCTATTGATTCTAGTGACACTATATCATCAAAAATGGGAGGAGCCTGTATGAGAAGCCATACCGCAGCTTCATTACCTAGTAGAGATGGCGGAAATGAGGAGGAAGCAGAGATAACACCACCGAGAAGAAGCGAAAAGATTGCCTCCCAAAACAGGACTGAATACAACACTACAAGTAACTTGAATTGGAATAAATCATGACCAAATGGTTCCAGCTCAAGTTTTACAAACTGGGGGCAGAATCATAATCCATGGCAAAATACCTATCAGCAATGCAACAAGAAGAAGAAAACAAACAAATGCAGGAGGTAAATTTAAATCCTGCAGTTGACTGTAATGATAAAACTTGTGCTTGTTGTGTCATATGCAAAAAAATTGTGATTTTAAAATATACAACTACTCTTCTTGTATTATAGATAATGAATTAGTTGAAATACTAGCTAAAAGGTATACATTTGTCCCTAATACACAAGCTAATATAGGGACAGCATTGACTGATTTTGAAATGCTTTGTACGTAAATTAAATTTAGCCATTATTTTTGGCGATAAAGCATGTAATGACAAAGAGCTACATATACCCAATATTTACAATCCACCTACACACCCCCTACTCAGTGTTTTTGACAAAATATGTGAGTTAGGCTTTAGGAATTGTCTGGAAAGGACTAAGAACATGCATAAAAAACATTATAATGTAACTAGAGAAGAACAAGAATTGTTGAAAGAATTACGAAAACTCCCCATTAGAATTATGAAACCTGATAAAGGGGGAGGGGTCATAATCATACAGGATTATAATCATAAAATGGAATGTATTGTGAACAGTAAGACTTATAGATCTGTCTCCATAAATTAATTAATTATTATAGCATATACTTGAATTAAGACATATATAAATTATGGGCCTGATTCACGAAGGCTTGCACGGAGTCTTAGAGTAGAGTAAGACTCCATGCAGCCATCATGTCCGATGAGTGATTCAGGAACAGCCTGTAGAGGCGTGTAAGAGAGCTCCTAAAATGGCTCTTACATGGACAGGGCTGGGATATGCAAATTACCTCAATTGCAGGTGAAAGGCATGCAAATGAGGTAGATTTGCGATTCAGGAAACCCGAACCTGTCCGAGTAAGAGCAGTGTTATTTGCAGAAATTACTCAGTTGACAACTGAGTACCATTCTGCAAATAGCAAAACAGAGCCATGACAGTACCAAATAAAGGTTGCATCCAGTGCAGGAAGCATGCCAATGGCCAAATATACAGCCATTGGAAATGTTTCCTGATGCAATATGAAAATAATTTTTTTTTTTTGCCGATTTCTGATGTTTAAGTGTAGCGCAGAGCCGCGCAAATGGGCTGCGCTCTAAAACCCAGAATACTAAAAATTAAAACCCACAAATGTGGATTTTATTGAAATTGTTAATGTACAATGCAAGGGAATGGCAGGCTGAAGACAACATGGCCACCGAGTAGAGGTTGCTAAGGGGGGAAGCTCAGTCTAAGACATGTAACCAAGCATCAGTAGGCAATCCTATGTAAATGAGTGTTAGGATAGTGAATCGCAAGTTTACATAGCAAATGAGCACAGTCAGTGGAGTGTAGGAGTAGGATATGGGGAGTAACAGAGTAGAAGATAGGTGACATCACGAGGGGGGTATGTATGAAAGAAGTGAAGCTCATTGGAGCAGAGTGGCATGTGTCAGCTGTCATTTATACATCATGGAAAGAGGTGTGTCAACAGGTAGGCTAGGGAAAGCCAAGAAATGGAAGATGTATGCCGTGGATAACACCAAAGTTTCTTGCTGAATGGGTATGCGCGTGTGTGCGCGCGTGTAAACTCGAGTAAGACAGAGTGCGCGCGTTTAAGCGTGAGTGCGCCTGTTTAATCCACAATAAGCATGTATAAGGCTGTTTAAAGAGTTGTAAGCACGATTGCGCTGGTGTGCATGCATTTTAAACCGAATAAGCAAGTTTTAGTCCGTGTAAGCATGTGTGTGCGCGTGTTAGCTGCTGTGCATGTGTTTGCGCTTGTGTGCGCGGCGCTCCCCCCTGAGGAAACAGAAAGGAAAAAGGAAGCACAACAAATAGTAGGAAGCTACCAGGGAGTACTAACAGAGCTAGCAGTTGAAAACAATTAGAATCAGGTAATTACACAGGCAGTACACTAGCCCAGCTCAGCCTAGCACTTAAAACTCTGCAAACAACAGTCCATTATGTTTCTCACAACAGACACTGCAGCAAGCTAATAGAAGTGAAAACTGAAAAAGGTTTACTGAGGCAAAGAAATGTTAGGGGCTGCCATTGCTGTTATAAGGCGCCATATGCAACATGCTGAGGGTGGTGACAATGGAAATGCTGCTGGACAACCCACAGTGATGAGACAGAGAAGAGTGTACAGGCCCAGGGTAACCTACCAGGGGCTACATGAGCTGGAGATAGTGGAATGCTATAGAGTGGACAGAGACCTCCTGCAGCAAATTGTTGAGCTGTGCAGGCCACGCCTCACACACAGAACCAACAGAGGGGAACCCATCCCAGTAGAAACCAAGGTATGTGTTGGCCTAAGAATATTAATAAAAGATACCTTCCAGAGACCAACTGGTGATATGATGGGGTTATCACAGGCATCAGCATCCAGAGTACTACACCAGTTCCTGGATGCCATGTCAGCACATGTCGGTGATCACGTATATTTCCCCGATTCCTGTGAGGTATTGGCCAGCAATATGCATCTCTTCCAGCAAATAGCGGAATACCCTGAGGTAGTGGGTGCAATAGACTGCACGCACATACACATCAAAGCACCAGCCGGCGAGTGGGGTAGGGTCTCCTTCAACTGCAAGGGCTTCCCCTCCATCAACTGCCAGGTCATGTGTGATTCCCAGGGCATAATACTGAATGTGTGTTCAGGCTGCCCCAGAAGCTACCATGATTCCCATATCTGGCATCTGACGCAGCTGTACCAGACATTTGCCAATGGGGACATCCCACATGGTCACCTAGTGGGGGATGCTGGCTATGCACTAGAACCGTGGCTGATGACACCCATCAGAAACACACACACACCTGAACAGGAATGCTATAATGAGGTACACGCACAAACACGTAATGTAATAGAGCATGTGTTTGGGCTGCTCAAGTCATGGTTCTGGTGCCTGGACACATCTGGTGGAGCCTTGCAGTACTCACCAACTACATGTACCCAAATTGTCATGGTATGTGCTATGCTACATAATATGATCCTGTGAAAACAGCTGCAGCAGGACCAGCATAGGCCTGGGCCAAACAGCCCCCCACCATTGCCAAGGCCATCACAGGCAGAGCGTGACTCGGAGGAGGAACAATCTGAGCCTGCCCCAGTAGACAGAAGGAGGCATGCCCTGTATGCTTTGGCCTTGGCAAAGAGGCAACACATAGCACATACACTGGCTCAGTAGGAACTCTGGAAATTATACCTCTCTCCGACTCGCAAATATAGTAAAAGGGATGTCTAAGTTGACACTACCTTCTTTCAAACATATACAGGGAGTGTTGTATGTGCATTCGACATAGGCAGCCCTGCAGCACCACCTAAGGCATGATTGCCATGTGTTAAGCAATATAAAGCAGTGTTAAACAGCATTTACCACCATGTAGTATATGCAAACAAAATCGCACACACCAACTAGCACAACTGTGGTCAATGTTCAGTAATATTGGGCAACATCCAGCAATGTTGGTGAATATTGAGCAATGTCGGACAAGCCTGGTTTAAGTAGGGCATAGCTGAACAAAAGCCAACATGCTAATATTTGCTTAATGGGCCCTTAAGCAGTCTGGTCTGCTCAGTATGAAAATATAAAGCAGTGACGGGCCTCGAACCCAGGATTTGTGCATTATAGCCAAAGTACTGAACCACTAAACCATGACAGTATTGCAGTGGTTAGCCTGTATGAAGGAATGTTGACAAGTCTATGCAAAGTATTTCATGGAAACCCTGCAGGCACAGCATAATCCTTGTCGAGTTATGACACAAAGGTGAGTCCTGCAGTGAGAACAGAACCTGACTTCCAACACACATGGCATAAATGTTAATATCGGTCATGTTCTCACACATCAGCCAATGTAGTGGACCTCAGATAGCAACACACTGAAAGCTCACACCGGGCATGCTCACACACGAATAAATGAGACAAATGTCAGGCAACAAAACACGGAATGGTAGAACTGGGCATGCTCACACACTTAGGCCATGTCTGAGTACAGCAGTGGGCCACGCATATCTGACAGTTGCATGTGTTAACCCAGGAACCTGTCACTATACAGCAATCCACCCTGTGCACACAGTCATATGACAACAGACACATCTATAATATAGTGGAACCCTGTCATAATCAAATAAGTTCTGCAGATACCGAAGTTGTTCATAGAAACTGGTAAAGCAAAGATGATAAAGACCTGCAAACAGTATCAGCAATAAACATTGTGCATCTTGAACATTAGCATAGGTTCAGAGGTTGATACTAGGCTATCTGCCCTAGGGCATATACAAGCCTAGCCAGAGTGTGTTTGGCATTCGCAACCCTGTCAGATTACTACACTGTGTGAGTGAATAGTAGGTCACACAAAATAGCCCATGTACATTTAGGCTAGTGTGCCTCTGTCTAGCAGGGACACAGAAGATATCCCAGGGGTAAACATACGATCACCCATACAGTTGTCAAGATGTCTCCACTAGGTGGTCAGTGGGTGGCTCTGCCTATGTGAAACTGGGATTACATTCTGGAGTGAGTGGAGCCTCTGGGATAAGAATCTGTCCCACCACAATGTCCTATTAACATCTGTGCTGAGGTATACGTCCCTGGAGTGTGAAGCTCCAAGGGAGTCAGATATCCTGAGGTGGAGCATGTCCAGTAATTCTGGGTTGGGTATATCTGTAAACAACAGGCACACATCATATCCGAGTTGGTGGTAAGCGACTGAGTAGAGCTGGAGTTACTGCATCTTAACTGTGCAGGACATCTGTGTGAGTCCCTAGATCTGCTTGGTGAGGAACTTCCGTGGCCAGTACAGTCGCTGCAGGTCTCGGGTAAGGTACACCCCAAATATGGCATTGCAACCAAGCATGGATGTGATGAGTATAGGGGTACAATGACCTCACTCGATCTAGATGTGAAACCATATGGGATAAGGTGGCCCACATAGAAGGTGTGTCCAACCACTTTGGCAACGTGAATGTCAAAGGCGACAGTACGAACAAGTCATGTCCCCAAACCCCTAACAACTTCTACCGTATGTAATGGAGTACTACCTATGTGGTAATGTGTGGGCATGTTGTTATTCCCAAAGGGGATTACTATGCAACTAATGGCATTTAGCTGTAGGCCATGGCTCAGGCACCAGTCATCCATCACTGTGAGACACTGTTTGAGTATGCATGTGGCAGCTGGAGAGTTGATCATGGCACCCAGTTTGCAGTCAAGTGCAAGCATGTTCAGCCATACTCCCCCTGTGGTAGCCTGTACGTCAGACAAATATATACTGAACAAGAGAGGTCCCAGGACCGAGCCGTGTGGGATGCAATGTGTAAGTGGTGCATAGTCAGACATGGCACCTGCAATTCTGACCATATGGGTGCTATCCCTGATCCAGGTATCAATCAATCATGTGAGATATGTGTCCATATCGACGCTGGTGAGCCTATGCATAATGGCCCAGTGGGTTATTGTGTTGAAGGGTTTTGCAGGGTTAAGGTAGGCTGTGTGGACAGCCGTCCCTATGTCGATGGACCTGTTAGCCATTTAAAGAATACAAACAGGTTCAAGAGGCAAGATCTGCCCACAACAACACTGAAATGTGTAGGACACAGTGTCTGTAGGTTCTCGATGTCTATGTGTATGAGTCCCATGACAATACGCTCCATAGCTTTGCAGAACAGGCTACTTAGGCTTATAGGGCAATATTGTCTGTGGTCTGTTGTGGCACCAACTGTGTGGAGTGGGACCACTCTTGCTGTATGCCATTCCTTGGGTACATATCCTGTGGTAACTCCGATATTGAACAGTGATGTAATGTGAGGGTTGCATTTGTCATGATGCTCGTGTAAGATGCAGGCTGGGACACCATCTGGTCACATTGATACTGTGATGTACGCTGTGGGGAGGGCAACACTCACCTGTTACTGTGTGATGTCAGAGAGGTTATACTCTGTTGGGATGGATAGTTGCTCCTTATGGGGGATGGGTGGGATACATCTACACTGAACCTGTTTGCCAGGATGTTGGCAATGCCAGTGGGTTCAGGGTAGGTTTAGTCAGTATGCAATAATTCACAGCATATCAGTGAGTGTCCACCCAGGTTCCTGACATAACTGAGGAAGGCTGTGTGATGGTCCTACGTGTCAGGTGCAATTGTCTGGTAGAAGTGGCCTTTAGAAAAGTCCATGAGTGATTGTAGCTGTCTGCTAGTACAGATCACAGATGCCTTCCCTGTCTGGGATTGTGCTCTATCATGTAGTAGCGTCCTCTTGATGTTGTACAGCTTATTAATGGCTGGGGTCTACCAGACAGGTCCCCTGCCATTGTAGTAGTGGGTCTTGTTGTTATTTGGGATAGCACAATCCATGCAGTCCACTAGGTGTCCATAGAATGTGTATGTAAAGGATGCAGCAGTGTGAGCTGTATATGCCACTGTCTCAGGATCTCTGAAGGATACCACCTTGCTTCGGTGAAGTGAGATGTTGGCTCATGAGAAGTTCACCAAGATTACCCAGGATGGCTGTGTGGAGGGTATATGTACATCCTGTGAGATACATGTATGTTCTTACGTTACCAATGAGGGGTATATCGCTAGTGTGGAACATAGAGTCCCCATGTTGGTGATGAGCAGGTCCAATATGTATTCCCCCTTGTGGCTGTGCTGACTGGTTGTGCCAAAGCATATGAGTCCACAAATTGTAGTGACTGTTGGGTGAGGTTGCCGGGGCTTGAGTAGTATCCCCAGTCAATATGTGTGTATATGAAGTCACACAATATAATGGTGTCTGTGGATACCTGCATATTCTCCATAGTTCCCACAAAAGCCGAGTGTGGTTCCTGAGTTTGGGAGTGTGTTCTGTAGCAGGCAACAAACTGAAAGGCAGTATTGCACAATGGTAATTGTCTATGTATGGTCTGTGATGCTTTGTGCAGTGCTACTAACCTGGAGGTGTGTGTATCTGTGATGTATATGAATACTCCCCCTAGTTGTTTTGTCTGTTCCAAGTCTTGTTGTCAGACAGCATGGTATGAAACATAACCTGGTAGTGCTGGTGTGCATAAGTGAGCCTGAATCAGGTGTCTGTCAGTGCACATATATTGCTCTCCTCCATACTGAGGAAAGTCCTGAGTGGCCACAATATGAGGTTAGCACATCTGTTGTTGAGCAGCATTACCCTTAGTTTCATTTAACCTATAATGTCTATGGAGGTGGGTTTGTCTTCTGAGCCCTGTGTAAAAAAGGCACTCTGGTGGTAGCAAGATCCTTAGCCAGCATACCAAAGTCCAAGGGTGACAGGTGCAAGCTGTCCATAGTGAAGCTACGTGGCATGTTGAGCATGTCACCATATGCTGACAGACACTGTATCCCCTATGAATGAAACAAATTTGTTAGCCAACTGTTAAATGTGATATGTGTGTCCGTATACTGTGACATCATAATTGGTGGGTGTAAGATGCTAGACAAGGTCAGGGTCATACTGGCCTGGGTTACATGATCAGAGTGTACCTCCATGTATCATGTCATGTGGTCCAGGGAGTAACATCTGAGGTGACACACACCAGCATGGACAATGATGGTGCCAGTCTTGTACTTGCTTTGGAGTGACCTGACTGCCTGTGTTATGCGGCAGATCCTGGCACCCAACAGACAGCCCAAAGTGACTATTCTCTTGTCAGGGCTGGTGAGTGGTACGTCAGTGTGTCTGAACATAAGTGTTGCCTATTACAAGTGTATTAGGTGCGTTGTTTAGCCCGAACGGCAGTGACTTTATGGCACACTGACATTGTGAACTTAGTGATATGTGGGTATTGTAGTGGGGTAGCAGGTGTGTGTGTGTCTGCTTTGGAGGTCTCTGCTGCTTAGGTAGAGTACATTTACAGCATCCGAGTATGTCAATGTGTGTTAATGTGGTTTGAGTGCTGTTGCTAGAGGATATGTGAGACTGATATGTGGTGTGTGGTTACCTTCACCACCTGATACATTGTGCTAGTCATGGGTCGAGAGACTTCAGCTCCCTGTATGTCTATATAGGTGCATCTCACACATATACCTGAGTTTGTCGGGAGGAGGAGAGGGTTGTCTGTGTACATGAGGCAGATGTGACATTGTGTCAATATCACAATATCCAGCAGCTGGACTGAAGAGTACACACAAAACCGACCCCTGGACATGCCAGGATATTATCATGACATACTCTGTAGCCTGATCACAAAGGATCAGTAGGGTGTTAAGCGTGTAAAAGAATATAACAGGGATTAGTGCTCATGTTACACATATATGTCCTGAATCAGAGCCAACTGTACCTGTCAATGCCGACATCATGACAGACAGGCCCATATGTACATACCCATCCCCCACTGACATAAGTCCACATCATCATACCAGGAGATATCACATGTAGAATGGATGAGCAGTTACCCTCACTGCCAAAAGCATGGCAGCAGGTGGAATACATTGATTCCCAATATGTGTCATGAACAAACTACAGAACAAAGAGATCATGCACCACAGTTAGCTGAGCCACACCCCCTACACAGGATGTGGAACCGTTGAATGTGTCACAGCTACATATGGCACTCCCCACAAGTGTTGGTGCACAACACACCATGGGAAGTCAAGTCCAGTATACCTATGAGGTCTGATCTGCAAGGTCATGGAGTCCATCATGGTTGCAGTCATAAACAGAGCTATTGGAAGCTGACACACACACAACCCTACCAACTGTGGTATGTTCATGTGTGGATCATGGTTCCCAAACATGCTAGACTGTTTGCAAGGCAGCCACCCAGGACATACACCAATGAACACATCTACACATGTGTCACAAAGACTTTGAATAGCCCTTTATCAACATCCCAGACACATGTAGTATCCGCAAAACCAATAAGCTGTGCATAAATATGTGTTGACATATGACAGAATGTCAATGTGCCCACAAATAGATCACACAAGGTAAGGATACTGAGGTTATGTTCAAGCTGTTGACACCTGCTGACCCACATGGACCATTCCTGGAATGGCACAAAACAAAGTGTACACACATCACCATGTCCAGTCTGATGATATCACCATCCTATAAATACAGCCGGAGAAGAAAAACCAGTCAGTAAAGTAAATAGTGTGCCATGTTAATGTATCTCTCTCTAGTATCGTAACCTAGTTAGGTAGGGGTTTGAATCCTGCAAACAGTGTGTGTGTGAGGGGATTGTGTGTATGTGTGCAATTGTCTTTGAAAGGAGTGTCCTTTTTGGAGACTGTGAAAACACACTAAAAGAGGTAAATTCCTCTTTGGAAAGTCTGATGATGTCACCATCCTACAAATACAGCAGGGGAAGGGAAATCAGCCAGTGAAGTGAATAGCACACTGTGTTACAGCGTCACTTTCTAGTATCATAACATAGTTAGGTAGGGGTTTGAATCCTGCAAAGTGTGGGTGTGGGTTGTGTGTATGTGTGCAATTGTCTTTGAAAGAAGTGTCCTTTTTGGAGACTGTGAAAACACACTAAAAGTCTGGAAAGTCTGATGATGTCACCATCCTACAAATACTGCAGGAAAAGGGAAGCCAGCCAGTAAAGCAAATAGCACACTGTGTTAATTTGTCTCTTTCTAATATCATAACATAGTTAGGTAGGGCTTTGAATCCTGCAAAGTGTGTATGTGTGCAGTTTCCTTTGAGAGGTGTTACTTTTTTGAGACTGGGAAAACTCGGTAAAAGAGGTACATTCCTCTTTGGAAAGTCTGATGATGTCACCATCCTACAAATACTGCAGGAGAAGAGAAACCAGCCAGTAAAGCAAATAGTGTGCCATGTTAATGCGTCTCTTTCCAGTATCATGACATAGTTAAATAGAGCTTTGAATCCTGCAAAGTGTGTGTGTGTGCCGGGGAGGGGGGGGGTGTATGTGTGCACTTTCCTTTGAGAGGTGTACCTTTTTGGAGACTGGGAAAACTCAGTAAAAGAGGTACATTCCTCTTTGGAAAGTCTGATGATGTCACCATCCTACAAATACTGCAGGAGAAGTGAAACCAGCCAATAAAGCAAATAGTGTTCCGTGTTAATGCATTTCTTTCCAGTATCATAACATAGTTAGGTAGGGGTTTGAATCCTGTAAAGTGGGGGGTGTGTGTATGTGTGCAGTTTCCTTTGAGAGGTGTTCCTTTTTGGAGACTGGGAAAACTGAGTAAAAGAGGTACATTCCTCTTTGGAAAGTCTGATGATGTCACCATCCTACAAATACAGCAGGAGAAGGTAAACCAGCCAATAAAGCAAATAGCAAGCCGTGTTCATGCGTCACTCTCTAGTATCATAGCATTGTTAGGTAGGGGTTTAAATGCTGATCGTGTGTGTGTCACTGTTGGTCAACACGGTGTGGGTTTTGCTTTTACTATGGTATGACATAGCATGATGACAACAGTAAGTGCATTGCAGACATCAGGTATCTGCGTGGCAAATATATCTGTATACATGTCCCCTCAATCAGTGCATAGGTGTGAAGCCTGCATACTACATGAATACATTTGTTTCCATTGACAGGTTGTGCTGCTGCTACTCAGATCGTAGGCCACATATGTATGTATGTGACATGGCCATCCACTGTCGTGTTCTGTGGCCAAGGTCATCTGTGGCACACACACCCATGACAGTTACTTAAGAGTAGTGTGAGTCAGGGTATATGCCTGGGGTATATGTCAGACATGGTCATACACAACAAAGTCTGCCAAGAATGGACAGTCTTTATAGGTGTACGACTGCCTTGTGGATATGCATTCAGGCCTCTAATGTCTGTGATATACCTTGGGACTCCACAATACCTATGGGTATGTGGATACCAAGGGACACATGACATAACATGGGTCTGTATGTACACAATGGTACCCGACATACATGTTGAGGGCTACCACCGGTGTGGTACTGATGGGATAGTATGTATAGTACATGAGGATGACTATGTCATAGTCAGCTTACTGCTATACAGCATGTATCACACAACAGGTATCTGTCTGTATGATACCCTTGTGTAGGATATGCGTCCCATCCAGGGAATGCATTGTAGGCCATTCCATGCATTCCCAGATTTGGATGGACACATCCCTAGTGTGTCTACATGTACCTAAGGGGGCTATATGACACACAGGTGTGGTCACCACTGGTTAGTGTTATAGTGTAGCACCGGAAGGATCCAATTGATACTGGGTTCCCTACTACTGTGTGTCATTTGTCAGGATATCATCTAATGATTGCTTATAGTCATGCTGTTGAGGTTGTGTATATTACCAGATTGCAAATCATTGACTGATATTAACGGTATCACCCGCAGCATAGTGTCAATCCATGTCATACACACGTCTACCCATGTTAATACATAACTGTAGTAGAATGCATACTGGCCATTGAAAGATGCAATCTGTTGTTAATAATGTGTACGACAGGGTATGCCACACGTCCCATGTGTCCACTATGCATGTACATCCAGACAGTGTGCACCCACCATGTTTACAGATGTACACTTGCTAATCTGTACTGCACACATCACACACGTACTGTCCACTCACTAACACATGCTGGCAACACATCACACATCAGCCAAGTGGCACATGGGTGGATTATACATACTCAGACCTAACGGTGGTGTAAACAATGCTACATTGACAATCAGAGCTTTGATGCATAATGTCTGCGCAGATATACCTACAAGGATGTAGTTAGACTTCCTTGTTGACAACTTGCTATTATTGCTACACTGCTATAGTGTCACCCTGTGCATCAGCACCATGTTAGCCTGTCCCTCCGTTGATAATGCAGATGACAGGAGGTGGCACAGGTATCATCATATGCACAGGGCGTTTAGTTGTTTGCCAAAGCCTGACATTGACCCATCCAATCGACATGTGTGTGTGTGTGTGTGTGTGTGTGTGTGTGTGTGTGTGTGTGTGTGTGTGTGTGTGTGTGTGTGTGTGGGACAACAGTACAGCATGCACCAATGTTGATGTAATGTGTGTGTGTATGTGTGAGCCCTAGTTGTTTGCTTAATGTGTGTGTGTCTGCATGCACACAGCTCCACCATGTGGCTGCCATATACGGTGGTTTGTGGGACAGCCACAGACTGTACCTGCTTGGCTGTACAGATCACTGTCTTTGGCCATGGACATAGTACCAGTGCCTGGCAGGGGTGATACAGACGGTATCGGGTACCAACCCTGACTGGGTACTGTCATCAGAGGCAGAGGTATGACGACTGGACCCATGTCCCTGCTGAGACTGGCCAGAGCCACGTGCACGTGGTCTACTGGGACGGACAATGGACAGGCCATTCTGGGGCTGGTACTGCCACTACTGGAGCAGCTATAAGCTGTGGGCCATCCGCGACCACTGCCAGCTGTTGCTGGCATGCGTCCGCGGCGACGTTGCAACTGTCCCGCACTGTCCTGGCTTGAGGAAGACATGTTGTGGAGGGCATCTATTGTCTCCCCCCAACATCTACCAATGACCTTGGTGTATGTCTGGATGGCACTGGCAAGGTCACGGATGCTGTCACTGATAGCGGCGTTATGTGCCCTCTGCGCCCTAAGTCCCTGCCTGGTATACCATTCCATACATGCCTGAGCCTGCATTACAGCCCGGAACATAGTGGTCATCGTAAGACCTGTGAGGGCATGCCTGCTGGGGGCAATACGTCCAGTGGTGCACCCCCGAGAACCCCTGGACCTCTGCCTATGTGGTACTGTTGCAGGTCTATGGCTAAGGCTGCTGTGAGGGGA
Source organism: Protopterus annectens (assembly GCF_019279795.1). Taxonomy (NCBI): domain Eukaryota; kingdom Metazoa; phylum Chordata; order Ceratodontiformes; family Protopteridae; genus Protopterus; species Protopterus annectens. The sequence goes on along the minus strand of NC_056745.1, from coordinate 1,029,664,636 downwards.
TGCACATGCCATGGATACCACACTCTTCTGGTCAATGCCAACTGTATGCTGTCCCTCCCCTATTGCCATTGGTGGTGAGGGATGTAATGGCAGTATGAGTGTGCGCATAGATGGGGTTGAACGCTGTGTACTGTCAATTGGTGGACCAACGACAGACCCTGTCAAATCTCCCTGTGCCAAAATACATGTTTCATCATCACCACTATCCATGGCAGTGGCTTCAGGTCGTCTGCTGCTTTTGCCAAGCCCTACCTCAGCACCTGTGAGAGGAAGACAGGAAACACATGTTACGGTCTGCACAGGCACACAGGCACACATGAACACAGGCACACAGGCACACAGGCACAGAGGAACACATGCACACAGGAACACAGGAACACATGCACACTCCTCACTACAGCAGATACACACACACAACAGACTTCCAAATCAAACTCAATACTGGTTGAAGGTGGTTGACAGTATCACAAGGCAAACAGTCACGCACATGTGTCAGCATGCAGAATAAGTGTTGATCAAGTCCATGCAGTGTGAGTGTAGACAGCCATAGTTGATGACAGTGTACATGGCTGTGGTGCATGTGTGTACATGTTCAGTGATTGTCTACACCCTGGAACACAATGTGTACAAGACACAACATTTATGTGCAAGTATTATAAGCTCTGCAATCTCCTGTGCACCATCACACACAGGTATACATACCATGGCTGCGTGTGTAAAGTGTGTGTCACATGGATTTCCATGTCTGATTGCAGTGTCTGTGTCTGTAGCAGATAATTGTGGACACAGGTGTAGCACATGCATGCTATGTACACACACGGGATGGGTGGTGCATGTATACGTGATGGGATACCAATCCTGGACATGGCCGTTGTAACAGTATGGGGTGTAGAACCATTAGCCATCATCATCATGGATCATGTGGTCAATCAAGGCCACTAAAGTGTTTTAGACCACCGCCTAGCATGCTGAACCTGAACCGCAGTGCTGTGGCTAAGTTCACAATTACACAGCCACGTTGCACAAGGGTGTGTGAGGTGTTCAATAGGGAGCATTGCCTAACATGACTGTGTTATGTGTTGAGGAGTGTTGCACAGCTCCATGCTAGGCCCCTACCCCTTAGGTATGGTATGTGTGATGTGTGGATGACATGTGGGATACCGAAGTGTGACCTGGCAGCGGGTGTCCGGTTACACTATGTGTAACATGTTGAGATGTACTAAGTATGACAAACATGTTATGTTGTGTACATGTGTGTCAACTATGCCTATCCAATGTGCAGTACAGTGTTGCCACATTTGTGTCTGATGCTCTGTGCATTGCATGTGAATGAGGCAGCTACTGACATTACTGAGATGTTTCACGTCTCACAGTAAACATGCACAGCATGCATTATGCGTAGGTGTGTTATGCGTACATGGCCTACACCTCACCTATGACATGCACAGTTCAATACCAAGTTTAAAGTGTTAACACACTCACCAGCATGTAACGTCTGCCCTGCTGTCACACCAGAGGGATCTGCAAGAATATGACACAGTTTGTCAGTGGCCACACCTGTGGCATTGCTACTGTGAGTGTGCTAAACTACAGTAGAACAACAGGCATAGGTGTACAGATACTATTCAAATTATCAGTATTGCACACAATAGGCAGCACAACTGCCAAACACAGTACACATCTCACACATGCATCATCTAACAATACAGGTAACAGTAGTCTATAGCTAGGGCATGTTTCCTGCATGCTCCATGTCACTATGCTGGATGGCTCCGGCCTCCATGACGACACATGTGTGATGTTGTTGTTGCTGTAGGCCAGGCGCCACCACACTTAGCAGCAGTTCCTCCACTCTGGTGAGGGGGGGGTGTATGGCCACCCCACCACCTGTGGCAAGCTGTTGTCTGTGGATATCAGATGCACGCCGCTGGACATGTCTAATTAAATCACTGCAGTGATGGCGTACCTGCTTATATGTCCGGTTATGCATGTCTATGTCATGTACCCAACGAACAAGTTCTTGCCACAGTGCAGTACGCTCCTGCTGGTGCTGGCTGGCCCTTGAAAACAGCAGGGTATAGTGCTGTACCAGGCTGTGGTGGATTTCTTGTTCCTCTGCAGCTGTGTAGCAGGGGTTCCTGTGATGAGCCATAAGCCTGGAAGACAAGTAAACGATATGTGTGAGCAAGTCATGTGGCACACCTAACATTATACAGTACAGATATCAGTTAACTGCCATATATATCATCTGTTCGTCTGTCACAGGATACACACATTCATTACCACATGTCAGTGCTCAGCCCACAACTGGCTGACAGTGCCTGCCACACTTCATATGACATACCAGTATACACCAGTACTCGGCTCACTGTTTGGGATCCAATGCACAGCCTTGCCAGGGCGGTACATATCAAGCTAATGCATGCAGATATATGTCATCCATTGCAATGAATGTGAAGTACAGTTACAGTATAACCAGTAACCCACCCTAGTCATTGATGCCATACCCCTACCTAACATATGTACACAGTTGTTAATATAGCTGGCTTACTGCTGTAACAGAGTATACATGTTGCTAGGTACACACACAAACCCTGCATCACACATGTGATTGCAGACATGGTACAGGCATCATTACACACACATCAGACATTCATACCACACACAAATGTATGCTAACACAGATGAGCATTTGCTATGTACCTTACAGTACTGTGTGCCCCTACTTACAGATACCTATGCCTGAGGAATGTAATCTGTGCAGACTGCAGGAAACACACAAGACAGTGTTACCAGGGAATGTGAACATACACCATACTGTGCTGTTTAGGCCTACAGATTCAGGTGGTACACCAGTTCTAATGTCGGATGGATTCACCAGCAGTACTACTTACTGAGCATACATGTATTGTTTCAGCCTATGATGGGACATCACAGACATACACAAGGAACTACGTCACAACATATACCATCCTACTATGTCTGCATCCCAATAACTGACACATCTTTCTCTGGCCTCACACGTAGGACACAAACGACCATGATGGAAACAACCTCACTCCTAGCTATCACACCATCACAGACCTTGCACACATTCACTGTCACACTCATTCCACCTCACATAGCTGGTATTGCACTGTGTACATGTCTGTGTGCATTGTGTCATAAGTAGGTAATACGCTATTGTCCCTGGGGCCTACAGCAGCCTAGCCATATGCTACCCTGGCCTGTGACACACATGTAATTAGATTTCACTTCCTCCTGTCAACTGGATACACAGAGGTGATTCCCAGGGTGTGTTACCTATCCCCCAGACAATCATCAGGGGTATGTCTGACATCTGCTACTGAGAAGCCTTGTTTGTTCATGCTGGGTGGTTTACTCCAGAGTATGGCATATTTGCCAATAGGAGCCTATCCTTCCAGCATGAGCTGTTTAGTGATGTTGCGGGGACTAGGGACCTAGGCCATGTAGCCCGGTGGGATTGTAAGGTGTTGACATGGTGGTTGTCTGACTGCTATGGGTGTGGCATGCCACTGTATGTTTGGCAGAGGTAACCTCTGGGTGTCCGGTATACAATGCACTGTAGCTGTGGTTATGTGAGTCAGTCTGCATAGGGTATGTGTTTCAGGGCAGTATTACCCTTTGTGAGGTATGTCTGTGGACTTTCCACTTGATGTAGTTGTCATGTGAGGTACATACCACATGGGGCATTGTGATGAGTACAGGGGAACACTGACCTATATTTCCATACATGACACATCATTTGTGATTACACGTACCACGTAGACAGATTATAAGACTAGTGTGGCACTGTAAATATCAAAGTGGAGGCTACTGTCCACCTGTGTCCCATGTTCCCTTCTGACACCTTCAGTGTTAGTCAGGCAACCACCTATCTGGTAGTTAGTGGGTAAAGTGTTTTGGAATGGGGTATGGCACTGCAGTATCAACACTGGTGTTCAGTCCATGCCTTGGTCACCAGGCACCTGTTGCAATACGCCTGACCTGTGTCTACCTCTCTCACTATATATCTATATATATATATATATATATATATATATATATATATATATATATATATATATATGAATATTTATATACATATATATTTATATATCGCTCTATATATACATATAACAACAGTTGAACAGCACACATAACACATGCATATATTGAACAACAGTGGCTATTCCAAATGCATGCAGGGATGATTGGTAGCAACAGGCCACCATGAACGTGGTGTTTGAACAGGGCACATGCATCAACATGAGTGCAAACATTTGTAGAGCAATTGGACATATATCCCAACAAATATTTAAGATTACACATACCCATTGAGGTGTGGAATTGCATGGTTTATACACAAACAGTAGAGTGTTGAAAAAACCTCAGTTAACATCTTATAAACAGTTTTACTCTACACTACATTCCTAGTGACTGCAGGTGTATATTCCCTACATGCATTATTACACTTGCCACCATGCATTAGGTTGTGTAGTGGGTTTGGCTAGTTCAATCTATACTTGACCTATATCTCACATACTAACTGTCCAGGATGCAGATGTTACTGCTACATATGTCATGGTTGCATTTATATTGCTTTATCTACATATCTGGATGTTTTCACATGACATTTTCCCTTTAAATTGTACAGAACCCTGCATTTATTGAAGCACACTTACATTTCTGGGGAACATAGGAGCATGCTACTCATGTGCCAGATTTACTTATGCATGCCAGCCAGTAATGGACTGTTGAGGACTATATATTTACTTCACAGCTACTAGCACTTCCATCACCCACTTTAGATGGGACTGCAGAACTCTGGGTTGCCAGCACTTTCTAACACATTACTATTTGTATAATGCAAGGGTACAACAACATTTCATACTAAGTGAAACAGACACACTCTGGGTTTTACACCTTTACTAATGACATTACACACTTTTCCACAGGCTCACTCCTTTATTTGTTTTAAAGGTATATATGGCAGACATGTTCACGACATATTATACCTTTATTAATAGGTTAGCACACTCTTTTTTCAGGCTCACTCGCATATTCTTTTATATGACAGTGCCTGCAGAGATATTATTCCAGACATTTGTTACCTTTCTTAATGGGTTACTACACTCTTTTTCTGCCTCTCTAACATTTTTATCTGACAGTACATGCAGAGGACTTATTCAGTACATTTTATGGCTGTATTATTGGACTACAACACTTTCTTTCATGCTCTCTCCCACATTTTATATAAAATACATGCAGAATAATCACTAACTTGCCTGGCAGCGCAGCCTTAGCAGCCTATCAGCATAGGCTTGCTGATTCGTAAAACAGTCACCTGCAGCTGTAAAGTAAATGAAGGGATATTGAGACATTCTTACATACTGCATTCCATGGCTACATACTCAGTACTGGGGCATCCCGCATCCTATGGGCCTCCTGTAGCCACTGGTTCAGGCGGTCCTCCTTTTGTCTCTTCAGGTCTGCATGGTGGTGACGGACCTGCTCACCAGTCCGAGGAATGCCTGTGGCACTGGTGAGGTCACGAGCTAACCGGTTCCAAGCCTCTGCCTTGTACTCCATCCCTTGGAACTGGCCCTGTAGCAGTCCTGCCTTGTGATGGTGGACTAGGAGCCAAACCGTGTATTTGGACTCCTCGATGCCCCATCTCTGTGCTCAGAAGCGTGCTCCCTCTCCAACACCAGACATTCTGACCGCAGATGTGAGCTACAATCAGTTATGGCATGTATTCCCGCTTGTGGGGCTTATGTATGCCGCATTTCCCACACATTTTTGTGATTGGCCATTTTGTAAAATTCTAGGCTGACTGCAGACCTGCTTATTAATGGTTAAACTACCATTCCTAGGTTTATGAATGTTAATAGTGGCTATTTTGCCTATGTTGTCATGGCTTAGTGGTTCTGTACTTTGATTATGATGCTAAGGGTCCTGGGTTCAAACCTTGTCATTCTTTTATTTTAATACTGTCTAGACAGGCTAGGGAGTGTGGCTGTGTTTAAGCAACTTAGCTCTATGTTGCTCCACGGTGCCCTACGGTGCCCTGGTTGGCGCAGCACGCAAACACATTGCACTGGGTAAAGCGCTTTTAAATGTTGGGCAACTCTATTGTGCTGGGTTAAGCACTATTAAACTATGGGCAACTTTGTTTAGCTGGGTAAAGTGCTATTAAACTATGGGCACCTCTGTTTAGATGGGTACAATGCTATTAAACTATGGGCACCTGTGTTTAGCTGTGTAAAATTTTGCTTAACACCAGGCTATTATATATCTGGGTCCTTTAAAAATATATAATTTGTTCACTGATACATTGGCCATGTCACTGCTTTTAATAAAATTTTAATCATATTTGTCTGGTATTATTTCAAATACTGCTTTAAAACATAAATAAGAAGGGGAGTGGTGGGACTCGAACCGTGAATGCCTTCTCTTTGTGCATACGCTCTACCATTACACTATTGCTATTTGGATTAATTGGCATAAGTAGTTCTTATATGCTCTTCAATGTCACAATTGCTAACTGTGGTTAAGCAATGGGCACACCTGTGCAAACAAGCGCAAACACGGGCAGCTATATCGTGGATTTAAAAAAAAATATTTTACATTTTATAACTCTGCTGGGGGTTTACAGTGTCAGGGAGTGTGGTGTTGGGTGCAAGTACATTTGAGCGAACTCGCTCTTGTCTGTTGACATTATGCTTTTTAAAAACTTGCAGGGGAGTGGACTTTTAGACTGCTCGGCAGTCGGACATGCCCCCTGCTTGCCTACTCAGTCTGTGTAAGAGTTACGGATGAGTCAGCATGCCCTCATGAATATTCATGGCATGCTGACGTCATACCATTCAACTGCAGCTTCCGAGTATGACATATTAAGTCTTACACAGTGGTTTCGTTAATCCGGCCCATTATCTTTCTCTGATGTAGGACTACATGTGTAGAAATGCAAGCCGATCTTAAAATTTTATTTCCACAAAGACATTGATAAAACAGAAGCACATCAGAGTAGGGTAAGAGACTTGTTCATGATCTTTAATGGAGGCCATGTAAGGAAATTCATGAGATTAATACGTACAATTTTGAAGAAAATGGTGAAGGTATGATAGAAACATTCAGGGATCACAAGGGAGTCACTGAGTGAAAGCTGTACAGTCTTTTCTAAAAAGGGCTATAAAACACTGAGAAGACATGGTGTGAAGATAGAAGAGAAAAGGGTAGTGCATGCCTGGAGTGTTCTTCAGGATATGGTAGAACTAAAATCTTTGGCAGAATTCAAGAAAGCTTGGAAAAGGCAGAAACATTTCTCTACATAGCCAGAATTTAAAAAAAAAATCTGTTAATAAGTGGCTTGTTAGGAAGTCAGGAAAATGAAAAGACTAGGTCCTTACATTATTCTATAATTCATATTGTTTGTATTTCTCTCCTTGTTATGTTTATATTCATTCATGCCTGTTGATGGTATTGTATCAATAATATGGAGTGAGATCAGTATAAACCAGAACTCCTTTTCAGCCAGATGATTGGTCTGCTCCACTCAAATTGTCAGGGTGGGCATCTTTCAATTCATCACAGAAAGTAAGTCAATCAGATGACGTCTGCACACAAGCTAAATGGATAAGGCCTAGAACATTGGAAGAAAGATGTTACTGGTGAACAATGGAAGCATTATGAAGCATCTTTATTACCTTCACTTCTCCTTCTGGCAGACCTCTTAACTGTCCCTATTTTGGATGAACACCCATATTTTCAGGTCTGAATTATCCCTACTCATGATATCCCTAATTTTAGATGCGTGTCCCTATTTAGGCTTGATTTATCCCTTCACACAGTTTTCTGAATCCCACTCAAGACATGTGATTCTTGAAGATGTCTAGTATACAGAAAAAACATAGTTGTTGTTGTATCTTTCGGCTTTTCCCAGTTAGGGGTTGCCACAGTGGAACTCCGGTCCACTAATGATTGGCAGTAGATTTTTACGTACTGACTTGCCAGGCCTGACGCACAACCTTCAACAAAGGTACGCCCATTCACACATGTCTCCACACAGAAGATGCTTTAGCTGAGAATCGAACAGGACAACGTCTTACTGTGAGGCGACAACGCTACCGCAGCTATAGAAAAAACATAGTATATGACCAAAATACTAGTCATACCAATAATTTAAAGAAGGATGACACACATATTTCATCTCACTTTTTCAAAAGCAAAAATAAACCATCTTGTCTGGCAGAATGTTGCAATACTGTCCATTAAAATGTATAGATTTTACATTGCCTATTTAATGATAAGCTAATGCTTTTCCATCATTTTTGTCATTCTGTTTTTAAACATGCATTTATGAGTATTATTCCAGATGATGGAAGAATTATGTGCTATTTGATATTAAAATTTGATGTAAATTAAATGTTCAGATTTTTGGCTGGATGTACCTACTTTTCAAGGGTCTTTGTACCTATTTTCAATGTCTGCAGGTTAAGAGGAATGCCACCCATTAAGTAAGTACTAAAGTGGAAAAAACATTTGATTGGAGTATGAGACATGAAATCTCTGTTAGCAGGAACATTATCAAAACGTATACATAATTCTTGTTCAGTGACATACATGCCTTTGTCTGGAAGTGGGAAATTACAGAACTGTGGTAGCATACAAATAAAGTACCCTCTTCTTCCTTTTTATGATGCTCCCTTTTCAGGCTTGGAGAAACACCCAAATGTCACATCATTGCAGTTCAATAAGAAAGATTTGTTTATCTTAAATATGATGGGGTCTTTCCTCACCATCTTCAGAAGTAAGAAAGAAAGAAAAAGAAAAAAAATAAAGAAAAAACAAATCAGCCAAGAAAAAATTAGCCAGATCAGAAGTTACATTACCAAGATAATAAAATCTGTTTCATTACAAGGATGGAATCTACTATCACTGGCATTCACTTTACTTTACTGTTTGTAACTATTTTGTTCACTTTATGACCATTGGATCTGTCTGTCTATATATCTATCTATTTATCTGTCTGTCTATGTATCTATCTATCTATCTATCTATCTATCTATCTATCTATCTATCTATCTATCTATCTATCTATTTATATATCTAGGTAGTTATAGGTTCATAGGTAGGTGCTAGGCTATTGGCCCTAGGGCCTATATAAGCCTAGCCAAAAAGGTACCCTAGATTTCACCACCCAAGAAAATTATTTACCTGTGCCCCTGTCAAGCAGAGCCACAGATGTGATCCCTGGGGTGAATTTCCTATTTCCCATCCAATCATCAAGATTTTTCTTGAAGAGTGATAATGAGGAGCTTTGTTTGATATAGATAGGTTGTTTGTTCCAGAGTATAGTATAGGAAGTCTCTGGGACAGGAATCTATCCCTCCAGCATGTTCTGTTTATTGTGGTGACAAGGTTTATGTCCCTAGAGCATGTAGCTCGGAGGGATTGGGATTTCTTTAAGTGGAGCATGTCCAACAGCTCTGGGTTTGACATAGCTTTGTATGTTAGGCAGAGATCACCTCTGAGTAGGTGATATGCGATGGAGTAAAGCTGGAGTTTTTTGAGATGGTCTGCGTAGGGCATCTGTTTGAGGCTGGTAATCCTCTTTGTGAGGTATTTCTGTGGCCTTTCCAGTTGTTGTAGATGTATTGTGTGGTGCATACCAAAAGGGGCATTGTACTCTATAATGGGTCTAATGAGTGACGAGTAGAGGGGAACAATGACCTATTTTTCCTGGATGAGAAATCTTTTGTGATGAGGTGTGCCACATAGAAGGATTTCCTGCCTACTGTGGTGACGTGATTATCAAAGGAGAGACTACTCTCCACTTGTGTCCCAAGGTCTCTTATCACACTTTCGGTGTGTTAAAAGAAAAACACTTATTTCTCTAACATTTGTCAGAAGAAACACACAGCGATTTCGATAAGCACATAAAAGCTTTATTTACATGCATGGAGACCTGCTACATTGATGGTGGAATGTCAGCAGTCTGCCTTAGTTGCCACTTGCAAGAGTTTTTATAGTCCTCTTTGCACGTACACACACGTACTCAGCAGGATGTTTACCAGACATTAAGTTTCAGTTAAGACAGAAATATGCAGGGTGCAATCACAAACTGTCACAAGTTAACTGCCCGCTCAACATTCTTAGCATTTTAAGATAACCATCTGTACATTTCAGCTTTCAGCAAGTTTCAACAATACTGCTTGCACACAAGTTTAATTTAACCCTTTTGTTGCTTGATACAAAGTAGTTGTTCCTATAGAATTTTATTACATTTCCCCCCAACAACACTTTTTATCATGCAAGTCTTTATTAAAAATCCTGATCATACAATTTTTTCTTCAACTCGTCTCCCTTTGTACCATAATAATAGGCTTTAGTCATACTGGCATTTATTACATTAGACATCAACATTCTGATGCATGGGATACAGCAGCAACCTAGAAACAAAAATATAATGGCACCAACACATACAGCAATTAGAATATTTCTAAAAACACTTCCCCAATTTCCAAACCAGTTCTGGAAGAATTCAGTCAATGGATTTTGTCCTGGTTTTGTCAATTCAGACACCTTCTGAATAATTTCGAGGTGACTCTCAGTTTCGTGCTGATTATCCAGGATAAACAAACAGCACTCCTCTTGGATAAGAGTGCAAGTACCTCCTTTTGCCGCTAGGGTGAAATCAAGTGCCATACGGTTCTGCAACACTACTGTTCTCATTGCCATCAATTCATCCGTCACCAATTCTAGCGCAGAAAAAGTTGCATTGTTCAAGGTCTCTAGCAATTTTGACAATTTCCTGAGGTCCCAGATATATTTTACTGTCCCATATGCTGGAAGAATACCAGCACCAGAAATGACATCTTCACCCAAGTCCATGTGTGATAGCCCCTTGCTGCTACTGTGGGCTAAATCGTGATGATAGATCCAGGATGAATCAATGTTACCTAGGGCATTAATAGGTTTATTAACAGCACGCACATTTCGTATTTTACCCTGGGGTAGTGCATATACATGTCTTATTGCTGGTACCAAATACCCTAAAAAACAACTACCTGACCAGTTACCAGGTAACCACTTGTATGCTTTTCTACCACATATAAAGTAACAATTTTCAACTTTAGTAGTGACATTGCTATGCACATAACTTTGTTCAGAATGAAAAATCTTTTTATCAATTTTACCAAGTGAAATTCGATTAGGATCCCATGTCCCATTAATGGACATGTCAATCGTTAAGCTTAGCTGTTGAATAAAACCAGTAAAGTTAGTATCACAATGATTTGTAAAGTTTAAACATTGATAACAAACTTTTATGTTGCACCAACTCCAACCTTCTTTGGTTTTACCAATTTTTTGAAAGCATACAGTTCCATTTTGTCGTTTAGCTAAAGGTAATGCTATTTTGTCCTTTGAGGTAACATTTGAAGTCTCAAATATTAAATTTGTCCATGTTTCATTTGCTCCCAAAGGAACTGTACTTAACATTAAAACTCCATGTACAGTAGGGATAGCAGTACATACCCAACAATTTGAAATATTGAGTGATGAGGCATATGTATACTTAACAACTTGGTAAGTGTTAAAAGGTGGATGCCATGATGTACGTTTACTAGGTTTTCTGACAGACTCTGTAAACAGAAAAGGCCAAAACAAAAAAACAATAACTACTATTGTTGTCAACAAAATTATCATGCAGTACTTTTGAGGAAAAGGTTGCTTTTGTGCATCATTATTGTCCTGTTGCCTTTTACCGAACAAATGACAATTCATAGCTATAATTCTCAGCCTTTACCCTATATGAGATCCTGGCACGTTAATTTCTTTGCTGGGTTTGAGACGAGACAATCCTATTGATTTGTCCCCCCTTTTATAGCCAGCCTTATGCTCAGGACTCCATTGGAGAGGTAAGAGATTTGTCCAGTTCAAACTGTTTTACCAGTTTGCAGTGTGTTAGGTGGATCCACGACGTTCGTTCTTTTATTTGAACCGCAGTAGGAGTCGAAATCAACACTTGATATGGACTTTCCCACTTTGGTGAAGCCCAGTTTTTCCTCTTGATTATCTTGATCCAGACCAAATCCCCGGGCTTGACTTCAAGAATTCTGCTCCTCTGTTGATCTGAATGGCAATCATTTGTTAGAGGTGTTTTAATTTTTGTCAGCAGTTTTCTCATGTAGTCTGCTAACTCCTCACCCCCCTCACATTCCGCAGACAATATCCCTTGCAATTGCGAGACGTAATAAGGACGACCGTAAAGGAGTTCAAATGGCATAATACCTTTGGAAGTATGTGTGGTTCGCATGGAGAGGAGTGCCAAAGGTAAGCAGATAATCCAAGACTGATGTGTCTCGGCCATGAGTTTTCGTAACTTGCTTTTAAGAATACCATTATGGCATTCGACCAACCCGGCTGACTGCGGATGGTAAGCACAATGGTGTTTAAGGTCAGTTTTGAAAACAGCAGCCAATTTCTGAATAACTTGATTTACAAAATGTGTGCCATTATCAGAATAGATGTGTACTGGAATTCCAAAATGTGGAATAATGTCATTTGTTAAAATTTTTGCCACTGTCGAAGCATCCGGATGAGTGACTGGGAATGCTTCAACCCATTTAGAGAACGCATAAATGATAACTAATACAAATTTTTTCTGCTGCGCAGGGGTAAGTTCAATAAAATCCATACAGATGGTATGAAAGGGATAGGGTGGAGCTGGGAAGGTTGCCGGTGCAACACGTATTCCACCCTGCCCATGAAAACGAGCACATACAAGACAAGACAGACAAAAGTGTTTTGCATAAGCTACAAATCCTTTACACCAAAATACTTGTTGCACTACCTGAACCATAGCTGCTGCACTGTTGTGAGATGGTCCATGAGTAATGAGGGAGGCATAGCGAAATAGATTTGTTGGTAAAACGTGTTTACCATCTGGTCCTATATAAACCCCCTGCTCATGTGTTACCCCATATTTCATCCATTTTTGCTTTTCCTGTTTAGTGCTTAACTCTTGCATGACCCGTAAAGTTTGTAGATTAAGATTATCTGATGGTTGTAAGTCTGTTTCAAGTGCAAAAGCAGATGTTAAAGCAATTTCTTTAGCGGTCTTGTCAGCTAGGGCGTTTCCCAGTGCTACCAGATCTTTAGCATTAGTGTGAGCTGCGCATTTGCAAATCGCTAGCCTGCTAGGTAGTTGGATAGCTTGTAAAAGATCTAAGATGAGGTTTTTATGAGTGATTTTTTTTCCCGAAGCAGTAACCATTCCCCTGTTTTTTCATTGCTGGGTAAAGACATGCACTGTAGAAAAAGCATACTGGCTATCTGTATAGATAGTGGCTGCTTTACCTTCTGACAATGCACATGCCCTGGTCAAAGCAATCAATTCCGCTGCTTATGCGGACAAGTTCCTGGGGAGAGGATTAGCTTCTATGATGTGTGTACCAGTTGTTACTGCATAACCTACTTCGGTGTTACCTATCTCATTTTTACGGGCCGACCCATCTACAAATAAGGTCCAGTCAGAATTCGGTAAGGGTTGATCTTTAAGGTCGTGTCTAGGTAAAACATTCGCATGAATCATGTCCAGGCACACATGTGGAGTTCCCTCAGCCGGTGTGGGGAGGAGAGTAGCCGGGTTTAAAGTAGTACATCATTTTATAATCATGTGAGGTTGAGACAACAAAATAGTCATACATGATAAGTGTCTACTTGGAGATAGAAAAGTTAACTTATCCTGTAGCAGAATCACTGCTACTGAGTGTGGCACTCGCAAGGTTAGAGGATGAAATAAAATGAGTGTCGCCGAAGCTTGAATAGCCAATGCTGCCGCCACTACCGCCTGCACGCAATGTGGTAATGATCGTGCGACAGCGTCCAGTTTACTTGAATAAAAAGCCAGGGGTCTGAGTTTTTCCCCATGCGACTGTAACAGGACGGATGTCATGTATCCACCTTTACAGTCCTCAGTTTGAATAAAAGGTTTAGAATAGTCAGGGAAACCTAAAATTGCTGAGCTTGCTATCAATTGTTTAATCTGTGTAAGCGCTTGGATGGACCTATCCGTCCAGGAAATGAGATCGTTTGCCGCCATTGGAAGTGTAAAGATTAAATTCGATAAGGGGCCTACTTCCTCAGCATAGTTAGGTATCCAACTATGACAAAAATTAGTAATCCCTAAAAATGACATAATTTCCTTTTTTGTGAGGGGGCATAGGTGCCTGGAGGATAGCCTCCTTCCTAGTACTGTCAAGTTGCCTGCCTTGGTTAGATATTAAATAACCCAAATAGCGTACCTCTAGTTTACAAAATTGTAACTTAGACTTATTTACCTTATGTCCTTCTTCTGCTAAAAAATGTAGGAGCCGCAGGGAGTCCATTTTACAAACAGATTCTGTAGGGGCAGCCAGCAGGATGTCGTCTACATACAGCAATAGATGGCTTCCATGCTCTGGTGTAAATTGAGCCAGGTTCACTGACATTTCTTGAGAAAATACAGTAGGACTTTCACAGTAACCTTGAGGCAATCATGTGTATGTGTAACGTTTGCCCATAAATGTAAAGGCGAACCAAAACCTGCTATCCTCATGTAATGGGATAGAGAAAAATGCATTGCTGATATCGATAACTGTAAAATATTGGTCTGTGGGAAGGATATCATTGAGTAGGACAGACAGATCAGGAACTACCAGGGCCCTTGGTACTATGGCTGCATTAACAGCCTGCAAATCCTGTACCATCCTCCAGGTTCCGTCTGGCTTCCTAACTGGAAACAAAGGCGTATTACATGGTGAATCTGCGCACGGGATCAAGACCCCTGCCCGTAGCAATGCTTTGATTACCGGGGAAATTCCTACTTCTGCTATTTTGCTCAATGGGTACTGTCATTTGTGTGGTCTGTAATCAGATTTAGGTGTGATTTTGACCGCGCCTGCTGTTTTCATTAATCCTATATCATGCTGTCCAGTCAACCACAAAGACTGCGGTATAGTCCGCAAATCATATTCTTCTTGCAGACTCAGCATGAGAAGTCAGCTGGGCAATGCCCTATCCTCCCTCAAATGTACTGTAGGTCTAGCCTGCGTGACCCAATTCAACTTTTGTCCCTGAACCCCCCCTGCTTTGTAACTGTTCTTCCGACAAGGTGCTCCACTCCGTCACCTTCTTACCTACAGAGACCCAAGCCTGTTCTTCCCCTTTCGTTATAGATACATGAGGTGTAAGATTACTCCTAAAAAATGCCAGCATATCTTTTGTGAGACTACATGTGGCTGCAGAATTACCCAATTTATCCCAGTACAGCTGCTTTAAAATAATCTTCGTGATTTTATATTTAAAAAATAGTGTTTCATATGCCGCATCAGGGCCTATCAATTTCCTATAGTACATTGTACAGTGTAACTGTTCTTCCTTCACTGGTGGTTGATGACCATACTTACTTAGAGCCAAATTTAGTAAGTCATTTATTACGCTCTGAGGACCTGTAGAAACCAAATCATTACTATACCAGTCATGTAAATCTCCCTGCCCTTCTTGCAAAAATGCAGCTTCAAGTTGTACTCGCTTACCCTGTACACCATGGGCTGTGGGGACTGCTGCTATGTCAAAAACATGCATTAGGTCCCTCCCTAAGAAATTAACAGGGCAAATGTGTGAAATAATTCCACGGAACCTAATGGTCTGGTTTGTGTGAGGGTCTGTGAACCACAGCGGTCAGGACAGCGTTTTTTTATAGATCCGCCCATTTGCCGCTTTTACTAACACATAATCACTCGTGGCTGCATCAGATGGCACGGCAGTATGTTTTCGCAAAGTTCTAGTTGCTCCCGAGTCACACAAGAATTCTACTTCTTGTCCTTCAACCTGCAAGCTAATCACAGGTTGCACCTCCAACTGCATAGTCGACGCTAATGCTGTCAGATTGACAACTTGATATTTTCCGTCACCAGTGAAACTACTTTGCTCATGTCCCCATCCTGCACATTCCCCTTCAGTCTCTTATTTCTCCTCCTCATTACCCTCTGTAATTTCTTCTGGTAGCTCCAGCCACTCTTCCTTACCATCATATAGTCATGCTGAGGACTGCGCCGGTGCTTGTGAGGCACCCGGTTGTCCCAAGCTACGACAGTCTCTTGCAAAATGTCCTTTCTTGCCACACTTAAAACATTCCCCTCTCCTTACACTTCCTTCATAATCCTCAGAGTGTCCTACATTTCCTCGCCCCCTGCCTCTGCCCCTTCCTCTACCTCTGTTAGGTTGACCTTGCAGCAACATAATCGTGCCATCCGAATTAACGGTGAGGGTTTGTGTTTGTTTTTTCTTTTTATCTGCTATATATTTCTCTGCATGCCTAGCATATTTTAACAGAGGTTGTAACCATGCCGTTTTATGGTCTATCATATGTTTAGTAATAAAATTACCACTCGGAAATCTACACTCTTTTAAAAAGGCATTTTTTAACTGCTGTTCATATGATGAGTCCGCTTCCTGATTAGCGGGCATTTCTATGCCACTGTGGTCATTAAAAATGACAGTTAGGCACTGTAAGTAATGGTCTACCTTCTCATCTTTGGACTGTATGCACTGATTAATGCGCGTCCAGTCCGCAAGTGCCTTTCATTTTTCTGTGACCCTCTCAAGTAACTTTTTAAGCTGCCTCTCAAATTCCGCAGTATCATGACCAAGAGGCTCCCCGTCCCCCATAAGGGGTTCCCAATTTCCACAGATAAGATGCCAGTCAGGACCTAAGATCTGTCGGAATACTTGTTCAAGTTCAATACTATTAAGTTTATAACTTATTTGCATACCGTGCATGTCATCAGTGAATTTCTTAATGTTGTCTTTTGGGTGGGGGATTCCTTTTATGGCTTTTCTAATGTCTTCTTTGGTCCATGGGCGGTAAACCAGGATTGTGGGACCCTGTCCATCCATTCCTGCCTGCGGATTTGCTACTTGAATCAAAGGGTATTCACCCTCGCTATCTGGCACCGATTTATCCTTTATTTTCCACTCACCTCCCCCTACCTTTCGGTTTCGTAGTTCCCTGGAAGTGCCAGGAGTTTTTTGCAGTGTTACAGGTTGTATCGGAGGATACATGGCGGAGGGGACCTTATCTTTTTCAGTTTTCTGGTATTGTGGCGGATCAACCGCCCCTTCCCCTTCTGCTCCTTCCACAAGGTGGGGGGGGGGTTGAAGGATTATGATGAGTAGATGCGGTGGGTTCGTCGTCTTCTTTGTTAACAAAAAACGTGGATTTTGCACTTGAATCATCCTTTTTAGCCAAATTTTTACTAAGATATATTTTGTTTGCCTCCTCAAGCCATTTTTGTGCTTGTGGGAATCCCACCTTTTTTTGGTCTTTTACTCTACTGCCTGCGTCTCTGCGCAGGTCCCTTACCAACCTCTGACATTGGTACTTATCTAATTTGCCTGAAAACTGATACTCCGTCTTTCATTTGTCTAAGTATTTTAGATTTTTTGGATGTAGCCTAAACATATGTTGTTCATCTTCACTAGCTTCAGTTTTTGCTGCTGAACAGCAACTATTTCCTGTTCCAATTTCTCTTATTTAAAAGAGAAAATATTCCTTTTTCCTGAGATCTCTATCTATCTTTAACATTTTTACCTAAAGATAGTCCTTTTTTAACAAACAATTGTCCCGTATGACTAGTCCCTTTCCCTTTTCCCTATCCGTTATTATAAAAAGGGAAGCTTACCTTGCTGTGAGTCTTCCACCCTTTCGTTCGTCACCGTCTCGCGGATTGAATCAAGAGTGACTGGCCTCTACTTACGACAGGATTTTGTCGGAGGTGTTTCACTTATCAGGGAGTCTGACACTCATTCTCTCTTCCTGTACAGGTTTTTCAGTCCCTCTTGTGTGATTCGCACCATGAAGAGGTGGCCCCACGTTGGGCACCAGAAAATGTTAAAAGAAAAACACTTATTTCTCTAACATTTGTCAGAAGAAACACACAGCGATTTCGATAAGCACATAAAAGCTTTATTTACATGCATGGAGACCTGCTACATCGATGGTGGAATGTCAGCAGTCTGCCTTAGTTGCCACTTACAAGAGTTTTTATAGTCCTCTTTGCACGTACACACACGTACTCAGCAGGATGTTTACCAGACATTAAGTTTCAGTTAAGACAGAAATATGCAGGGTGCAATCACAAACTGTCACAAGTTAACTGCCCACTCAACATTCTTAGCATTTTAAGATAACCATCTGTACATTTCAGCTTTCAGCAAGTTTCAACAATACTGCTTGCACGCAAGTTTAATTTAACCCTTTTGTTGCTTGATACAAAGTAGTTGTTCCTACAAAATTTTATTACACGGTGTTAAGCAGACTATCACCTATGTGGTAGTTCATGGATATAGAGTTTTTACCAAAAGGGATGATAATTCATTTTTTTGGCATTGAGCTTGAGTCCATGGCTTTGACACCAGGCATCTGTCTCAGTGAGGCCCTTTTGTAGGATGTCCACATTGTTAAGAGTTTCGATTATGGCTCCTAGTTTGCAGTCATCTGCAGAATTCATTAGCCAAAGACCTTCTGTATTAGCCTGTACTTCAGAGAAGTAGATACCAAACAGGAGAGGACCCAGGACTAAATCCTGTGGTACTCCACTTGTCACTGGTTTGAAGTCGGATTTGGAGTCTGCTACTTTCACAGTGTGGGTTCTGTCAGTGAACCAGTTGGCAACCCATCTTGTGACATAGGGATTTATACCTAGTTTAGTGAGTTTATCTATACGTCCAGAGTGGTAGGATTATGTCAAAAGCCTTGGTGAGATCTAGATACCCTCATCTATGGCTTTGGTGACTGCTTCAAAGAAGTCTATCAGGTTTAGGAGACATGATCTGCCTTTTACAAACCTCTAACTGGGTGGGGTCCAGAGTTTGGAGATTACCAATGTCTTTGTTTATATGTTACATGATGCTACGTTCCATGGCCTTGCAGATCAGGCTCGTCAGGTTAATGGGGCAGTAGTGCCCAGGGTCCATGGTGGATTCCCCTTTGTGGAGTGGGATAACCATCGCTATGTACCATTCAGTGGGCACAAAGCCTGAGGTGAGGCTATGATTGAACATGGTACTTAGGTGGGGTGCCAGTTTGTTCTGTAGTTCATGCAGAATGCAGCCTGGGATGTTGCCATGTCCCATGGATGCTCTGTTCTTGGCTTTGGAGAGTGTGGTTTTTACCTGTGCAGCCGTGATTACAGGAACTTTACATTCTTCCAGTATAGAGATGGGCCCTTTAGGGGGTGAGAGGAGGGTAAATGTAGGACTGAACATATCTGCCAAGATGTTGGCAATATCAGTTGGTTCTGTATATTTAGTGCCATTGTGCTGTAACTCGGAGCAGATCTGAGTGTTACCATTGAGATTCTTGACATAGCCATATAATGCTTTGTGGTTGTCTTTAGAAGCAGTGGCGATTTTGTTTTCATAACTAGCTTTGGGTGATTTTATGAGGGATCTCAGCTTCTTACTCAGGCTGACCAGGGAGCTCCCCCAATCATGGGATTTCACTCTTTTTTTGCAACAGTTTCTTTCTTCTGTTGTAGAGTTTGTTTATGGCAGGGGACCACCAGATTGGCTTCCTTTTTTTTTTGGAGGATAGCATCTTGGTTATGTTAGAGATAGCATGATCCATGCACTCGTGTAAGTGCCTATAAAGTGCATTTGTGTAAGATTCAGCAGCCGTACCTCTATTGTCCATCTGCATGGTTGTCGTGAAGTTTGACACTTCTGTCTTAAGTAGCGTGAAGTTGGCTTTGGAGACATTTTTTACAGTGGTTTCCCTAATGGCGGGTGGGGGTGGGATGTAGATGTCTAGGGTGATTAGCTTGTGGTTGGATCTGACCAATGAGACTCTGGTGTTGTGTAACACGGGTCAACCATGTTGGCAATGACCAGGTCTAGGATATTGCTGCCCCTGGTTGGGGTGTGGATAAGTTGATCCAAGGCATTGGAATTTATGAATTACGGAAAACATTTTGCAAAAGAGTTGGTACATGGGTAGTTTTCTCAGTTAATGGTGGGTTAGTTGAAATTGCCCATTACTAGGGAGTTAGGCTGTATCCTAATATTTTCCAGTGTTTCAAGAAATGAGGAGTGGGAATCCTGGGGCATGGTGGGGGATCTGTAGCGAGCTACAATTTGGATTCTGGTCTTGCCCAGAGTTAGTTGCACTAGGATAACCTCAGATGCATTATGCTGAGCAACTAGCCTGGAGGTGTGGACATCCTTAATGAATATGAATACACCTCTGCCTTTGGTGTTTTGGTCCAGGTTACATGGCCGAAAAGTGTGGTATGAGTTATAGTCTGGTAGTGCAGGGGTGCTCTCTGGAGCCTTGAACCAGGTCTCTGTCACTGCACAGATGTCGATGTCCCCCATTTTAAGGAGTGCCTCGAGTGAGTGGATTTTGAGGTTTAGACTTCTAACATTGGATAGTATTACCCACAGATTTTGCTTAATTGTACATGTTATGGTGGAGAATTTGTCATTTGAGCCTTGCCTAAAAAAGGCACTATAGGGGTGGCAAGAGCCTAGCCATTATCTGGAATGCCAAGAGTGACAGGTGCAGGCCATCTCTGACAAAGCATCGTGGTCTGTTGATCATGTCATCCCAGGCAGACAGATACTGGATCCTTTTAGAATGACACCAGAAGCTTAGACAATTGTTGAAGTCAATCATTTTGTCCTTGTACTGTGGTATCATTGTGGGTGATGGCAGGATTCTACTCAGGGCTAGGATCATACCTGCCTGGGCTACAAGATCGGAGAGCTCCTCCATGTCTCTTTTCATGTAGTCCAGGGAGGTACATCTCTGGTCATTCACACCAACATGGACAATGACAGAGTCATATTTGTACTTGTTGTGGAATGACATGAGTACTTGCATTATGTGGCAGATCCTGGCACCAGACAGGCAGCTGGCAGTAATTTTCTCCTTGTTTAGCCTGGTGAGTGGAACATCAGCATGCCTCACTATAGAGATCTATGACTAGAGTGTTGGGTACGTTGTTATGCCTTATGGGCTGTGGTTGAGTGGCACACTAAGTTTGTGGGCTATGTGTCATTTGGGATGTGTTGGAGGGGGTGGAGGTTGCTTGCGTTTCTGCTTTGGAGGTCTCTGTTGCTTGGGCAGATTTTTATTGAAATCCTCTATGAATATAGGTGTGTGTTTTGTGTTTCTATGTGTGTGTTTTGGTGGTATATGTTTTGGGGACTATGTGATGAGTGTGGTGTGCTGCAAGTGTTTACCCTCTCCTCTTGACTGTCTAGTCCAGTCTTGGGTGAAGAGAGCTTTGCTTCCAGTTTGGATATATAAGTGCATCTCTCACAGATTATAGTTTTGGGTGGTAGGAGGAGAGGGTTTTCTGTGTACATGAGGCAATTGCTGCATTGCCCCAAGGTGCCCAGATTCATCAGGTAGACAGGAGAAAACACCAGGAGCTGACCCATAGACATGCCTGGATAGGTGCTTATTTGTTAAGTACTAAAAACTGTTTTCCTTTAGATAAGTGAAGAAAGTTGAGTGCTGTAGTAATTTGTAGCCTATTTATTGCTTACAATGAGTTCTGAACAAGTGCTAAGCTCAAAGAAACAGATATGAGTGCTAAAACTAAAAAAACTGGCTAGTTCTATGGGAAAATCTGAAGAGCAGACTTTATGGCACCGTGAATAGTTTAACCATAGCTAAGTGGTGGTGCATAAAGTGTATTTTTTTTTAATATAGCAGTAGAAAATGAGCAAACTAACAAACAAATTAACCAATTAACCAATAAAAAGCTAAAAACTGAGCCCCGTTCCAGCAGTCTTTGATCAGACAAGTTATAACTGCTACTAGGGTGCAGGAGAACCTTCTCCAAAAAAAGATGGCCTGGATTAGTGTTCAAGTTATACAAACAAAGCAAGATTCAGCATGTCTGAATATAGTCTATGCTACAGCAAACAAGGAGTACCAATTTCAGAAAGAAACAGTTTAAATAAGCAGGCACAATAAGCCTTTAGCCAGAAACTCCCAGCTCAGAAGGGCAGAATCTACTCTCTTCTCCCACAAGTGTGCAGACCACACCTTCTTAATGTAAAATAACTGGCCCTAACCCAAGTGCTTAAACCAGAACGAACACACTTTCAGAATAACAGACACTAAGCATTCAATCGGCAACTCCCAACTTAGAAGGATGTAAGTTACCTGTCCTGCCACAACAGTGCAAACCACAAACCTTCTTAATGTAAAACAACTGGTCTGAAGCCCAAGTGCTTCAACCAAAAGCTTAGAATAACAGTTACAAATTAATCAAGCTACTAACAAACAGTAATAAACGCAGCAGAATAAATGCAATTAAGTACTTTTAAGAACAAGCAGCAAAAGCAATATAAATTAATAAAGTAGGAAGTTATCGATCAATCTGCACATTTAAACAATTGTTAATTACAGTAGGCAGGTGATCTCCATTGACCATTTTCAGGCTCAGCCCAAAATATAAAACCATCAGTGAAAAGACAGGAAACAAATAAAAAATGTTCAGGTACACAAGAGATATGAAATGTTTAGACAGGTGTTTTAGGTACACGTGATTAAAATACAAAAAGATATGGAGGACAAGACTGGCAAAAGTGAGACTTACCCCCCCCCCCCCCAAAATACCTTTCAAGAATTATTTTTATTTCTTGGCTAAATGGGCTGTTGCAAGGATTTATTGCAAGCAGACACTAAGGCTGGTACTAAGAAATATTTCAAAGTGGAGGCTTGGGAGGGTGACAATAAATCAAAGACAGTTGTGAGAATGTGGTAATTCACAACAGAAGTTTAAACACATAGTAGAACAATTTCACTGCTTTCAATGTTTAGAAGAACTTACTGGAGATAAAAAAAATGACTTCACACTGCTTTAGTTTTCTTAATTGCATTCAGGATGGATCCAGCACTAGGCAACCTAGGTAGATGGCCACGGTCCTGTGCTGGCTTATAGGAGTGGGGTGGGGTGGCCAGACAGCGTTAATTAAAAAAAAAATAATATCAGTTTAACACAAACACACACACACACAAAATACTGCCCTTTTTTCCCTTTCATGCTTTGCTGTGCTAGCTCTAGTTTCATTGGCTGTGCTGGCTCACACAGCAAACAAGAGACTTCCGGGAATTAGCACTTAGGATTTGAGTACTTGGTAATGAACTGAATAAGAGATTTCCCTTACAAGTGTACATGTAGTATTGAATAGGAGATTTCACTCTTATTTTTTTATTTATTTCTTTATTTTTTAAATGTATTTATTTTCCTGCAAACCTGATAAGTGTTCTGTGTGTGTGTGTGTGTGTGTGTGTGTGTGTGTGTGTGTGTGTGTGTGTGTGTGTGTGTGTGTGTGTGTGTATGTATGTATGTGTGGGTATGTATGCGTGTGCATCTCAGACCAAAAGCAGCAGTAATTCTATTGAGTTTTCAACCTTTCAGAGCCTGTTGAAAAGTCATTCCACTCCATTTGGTTAAACAATCTGAGAGAGTATCACATCATTTCTACTTTTTGCCTCTCACATATGCTTGCTCACACATACTTGCATAATCGGTAAGCATTCAGGGGCTCCTTCCCAAAAGAGTTTGATCAAGAAGAAATAATTAACTCTGACTTTGAGGCTGAGTGAACTGTAACTCTGGTATGTCCTTATCGCTTTTTACCAAGATATATAATTTATTTATGTGGGTATGTGTGTATATGTATATGTATATGTATATGTATATGTATATGTATGTCTGAGAAGTGTTAAAAAGTGTTTTGCTCATAGAAATAACATAGTTGGTAGCTGTTTGTCTTGTAACTATGTTTAAGCCCTTATTTGGTTGGTCTAGTTGTTTGTTTTTAGATTTTTCTTTTGCTTATAAAATCAAATTTTTATTTATTTTTAAAGTGCATTGGTATTGTTAGGAAACATGTTTTGCAATGACTTGCTTTTCCTGCTGTACTCTATAAAGTACTCAGAGATTTTACAAAATTTGCAAAAAAATAAAGATTATAACATGCTACCTGACTTTTTAGTTCCACTGTTTAATTTTTTTCCCTTATAACCACAACTAGAGAATGATGTCATGATGATAGGCACTGAACAAAGATTTACACACAACTACAAATTGCTGAAGGTAATTAACACAACTTATCTCTTTAGAGCAGCTGCATTTTATTTACATTGTGGTTTGTTTACTGCAGCAGTGTAAGGTATTTCAAGAAAGAAACTACTTCTTTTCCATTTACATGGCGATATTGTAGTTTATACATTAATTTAGGTAGTAAGGCGTGTGAGTTATGTTTCATGATGTCATAATAGGGATTTTCAGCTCTCAGAAAAATTTTCAGGGGCCATCCTTACCACCAAAACAAAATGCAAATAAACAGTACACTTTTTGCTTCAGAAACTTTATATTTTGGCATTGTACATGGTAAGCAGGTTATATCTAACTCCAAAGGTTTGCTGCTTAACACTGTCTTTAGAATGTAACTAATTTTACAAACAATCATTATATTAATTAAAGCACAAGAGAAGTATCAATTAGTTTTCATGAATGATTTGTAAGTGAGGGAATCACGCTTTCAACTACTATAACTGCATGTATTATCATTTACTGTGGGAAGCCAGGAGTAATCTATGACCTTCACGAGGGTGTACTAGCCATGCCATGCATTTATAGTTTCATTATTCTTATTCTTGCAAGGCAGTACAGTTTCAGAAATACTGTGTGCTGTGTTTTTTTTTTTTTAAGAAGCTCACCTTTCATGGACAGCCCAGGAGCATTGTCTGGTTAAGTGACTTGCTCAGAGTCGCACAGTAGGCAAATGGAGGTAGAAAGAGTCAAAACCTGTATCCTTGACTAGAGGAAGCAGCTCCAGAACTTGGAGCCTTGATCCTCTGTACCACTTGCCAGACCTTTTCTAAGTTCTTCATTTACAGGCAAGTTACTGAAGATTACATTCATTAGAGGTGATTGTCCTTTTTGTTTAGAAAATGCATGTCTATGCAATACCTGGTGTTCTGTTAACTTTATAAGTGAATTAGAGCAGCCTGCATATTACCTGTCTGGAATTTTGCAGAACATCTATGATTTTTGTCTCATATTCATGGCCTGCCACTCTTAACTCTCCTCAGCATGGAGAACATTGATATCTGTGCAGTAACAGAAACCTGGTTCAGGGCTCCCGAGAGCACCCCAGTACTACCATGTTATACCTCATGCCATGCTTTAAGGCCCCAAAACTTGGACCGAACCACAAAAGGAGGGGGAGTATCGATATTCATCAAAGATACCCACACCTCCAGGTTGGTGGCAAAGCACGAAGCATCAGAGACTATCCATGTGCAACTAATAGTGGGTAAAACTGCCTTCCAGTTTATAGCCTGCTACAGACCACCCTCCCAAACCCAGGAACCCCACTCGGCCTTCCTGAGAACACTGGAAAATATGAAAGTGTCTCCAAACACCATTATATTGGGTGACTTCAACTACCCAAACATAGACTGGGAGCATTACTCTAGCTCCAACACCATAGCCCAAAGGTTCCTAGACTTCATAAACTCAAATGCTATGGAACAACTTGTTACCACTCCCACAAGAGGGGAAAACGTACTGGACCTGATCATCACCAACATGGGGACTCTATGCTCCAGACCAGAAGTGTATCCCTCACTGGTAAGATCAGACCATAAACTGATCTCACTGGATATTCACATCCCGATCCCATCCCCCTGCCCAGAAAACCACAGTGAAAACCTTCTCTAAAGCAAATTTCACACTCCTCAAAACTGAGGTGGAATCCTTCAAAGCCCCCGGGCCTGCGGAAAATACAGCGCAGACCGCAGAATCCTTTATAAATGCATTCTATGAACACCTTCAGGAATGCATGGATTATGCAATCCCAAATAAAACCAAGACCCAGTCCTCCAAAGGCAGACGTCCTGTCGGGTGGACCCCAGCCATAAACAAACTATACAATAGAAGGAGGAAGCTACTACATGATAGAGCAAAATCCCAAAAAGGGAAGGCATCTCTGATCAGTATTAGCAAAAAACTAAGGGCACTCATAAAATCGTCTAAGGCCAGCTTCGAGAGAAAAATTGCACAGGACACTAAGGATAATCATAAGGCTTTATTTAGTTATGTTAGGAACCTGGGTGGGAATTCCCAGATATGCTCAGAATTAGTCCAAAATGACAAAAAATACACCAAACCCACAGACATTGCCAACATCTTAGCTGACTGGTTCAGCACAATCTTCTCCCCCCTCCCCACCAAAAGGGCAAATATCTATCCCAGCAGAGTGCTGCCCCCCTGACATCTCAGATGCTCAGGTAAGAGCCGCCCTCTCCAAAGCAAAAAACACAGCATCAAAGGGACCAGACGGTGTCCCAGGCTGCGTCCTACATGAACTCCAAGAAGAGTTAACCCAAACATAAAACTACTGTTCAATCTCAGCCTTACTACAGGATATGTACACAAAGAGTGGCGTACAGCAACAGTGGTCCCTCTCCACAAAGGTGGTGCCTCAACGGACCCTGGAAACTATCGCCCCATAAGCCTGACTAGCTTGGTCTGCAAAGCTATGGAAAGGATCATCATGGACCTCATAAATAAAAATATTGGGGACCTACAGACACTGGATCCTACCCAGTTTGGCTTTGTTAAGGGCAGATCCTGCCTCTTAAACCAGGTCGACTTCTTTGAAACTGTCACCAAGTCCATTGATGAAGGGAAGGTGGTCCACACAGCCTACCTGGACCTCGCAAAAGCCTTCGATACAATACCCAACTCGGGCATTAGAGATAAGCTCACCAGCTTAAATATAAACCCCTATGTCACTAGATGGGTTGCAAACTGGCTCAAGGACAGAACCCACATGGTTAGAATTGCTGGAGCCATGTCAGACTTCAAACCAGTTACAAGTGGCGTCCCGCAAGGCTCAGTCCTGGGACCTGTCTTGTTCGGTATATATTTCTCGGAGGTACAGGCCAACACAGAAGGACTGTGGCTGACCAAGTTCACAGATGACTGCAAAGTGGGCACCATAATCGACTCTCCAGCCGACACAAGCATCCTCCAAAAGGGCCTCATAGAAACAGACAACTGGTGCCAGAGCCATGGCCTCAAGCAAAACGCCAAAAAGTGTATAGTCATCCCCTTTGGCAAAAACAAAGTGCCCACAAATTACCACATAGGTGGTAATCCATTAAGTACAGAAGAAGTAATTAGGGACCTGGGGACCCAAGTTGATAGCAATCTCTCATTTGACAACCACGTGGCCAAAGTGGTTAGAAAAACATTTTATATAGCCCACCTAATCATGAAGGGATTCACATCTAGATTAGGGGAGGTCATCATGCCTCTTTTCTCATCCCTCATCAGGCCCATAATCGAGTACAATGCCCCTTTTGGGATGTACCTTACCAAACACCTGCAGCAACTGGAAAGACCCCAAAAGTACCTCACCAAGAGGATCAAAGGGCTCAAACAGATGCCATATGCTGCCTGGTTAAAGAAACTCCAGCTCTACTCAGTGGCATACCGCCTGCTCAGAGGCGACCTGTGTCTGATGTATAAAGCCATGTCCAACCCGGAATTAAGGGACATGCTGCACCTCAAAAAATCCAAATCTCATCATGCTACAAGCTCGAGAGACTTGAACCTCAGCACTGAAATAAATAGGACATGCTGGAGGGACATATTCATAACCCAGAGGCTCCCTTCACTCTGGAATAAAATCCCAGTTCAGGTTAGGCAGAGTCCCTCATTGACTCTCTTCAAGAGGAATCTTGATGAGTGGATGGGAGATCATAGATTTACCCCGGGTATCACTTCTGTGTCACTGTTAGACAGAGGCACAGTATACTAACCTCGAAAAAGGGCATAGCAAAATTAATTTAAAATGGGTGGCGAAGGCCAAACATACTCTGGCTAGGCTTATAAATGCCCTAGGGCAGATAGCCTAGTATGAACCTATGAACCTATGAACTTCTTTTTCTTTCTTGTAAATCATTGACAATTACAGTATTACAGTTTCATAGTTCTTATTGTCCCAAAAAAAAAAAAATCACATAAGGGCCTCTCAACCTCTAGCACTACTTTGCACATGTACATGTCTGACATTATTTATAACAGCAGTTAACTCAAACTTTTAAGGAAAAGAGATACATCCTTAGTTATTTTGAGAGGTTATGGCTAGTTTCTTGGGAAAAAGGACCGGTCAGGAAGTTTTGTTTTTCTCTTAATTAAGAAGAGAGCTCTCTTGGGAGCCATTTGAGAAGGATATGCAATGTTGAATGCAATCACTGGAATAGCCCCACAAATTTAGAGTTCCCTCTTGGTTTTACTGCATTCCCTTTATGGAAGTTAAAAGCTTGGAAGTACCTTTATAAACTATTTCTTTATCTCTCAAAATCTGGCAATGTTGGCATTGCCTAGCACTGTACCTCGGTAATAATGTAATTCTTTCTCTTGCAGTCTACTAAAGCAACATCAGACCGGAAATAATGTAGCTGTTAGAAGGTGAGTAAGATCAATAAATGGTATAATCAATAACTTTCTATGTGCCAGTTCCTAATTCTGCTTCTACCTCAATCACATATTTCTTTCCATGTATTTTATTGACATGAAGGTAATTTTGCTGTATTTAAAGTCAAACAAGAAACTCTACCTTTGCTGCCTGAGCAGACTGGATGAAAAATGTAATTCAAATGGAACATGCAATGGCTACTCTGAAAGGCTTTCCTATTCAAGACTGACCCTGTAATAATAATAATAATAATAATAATAATAATAATAATAATAATATAAATAAAAAAAGATTGCCTCCTCTTTATTGCAACAAACTCGGAAGACTGATTTTTGGTACGGCAAATGCATGCACTGCTAATGACTGAACATGAAGCTTATATTCAGTATTGTGCATCTTAGGTTTAGTAGTTAGATTAATTATGTGATCTAAAGTAACCCCCCTCCCATTTTGTCACCCACAAAAAGATGTTATCACACCAATAATTTCTACCTATAGTTAAGTCAAGTTTACTTTGTCAAATGAACCTTTTCCCTAAGAGGAGGCTTCATAAAAGTTGTAATTCTTTACATGCATCACTACTGTTCTTAATCCATGAAAAAAATGCAAATCTGCTATACGGAACAATAAACAAATGCTTAAAACAGAAAATATTTTGAGAGAATGCAGGTTCACATGGCCATTATAAACAATACGTTTAGCCTATTGCCAGTGTGGATGAGGCAGTTTTTTTCAGATATTGGATAATGCATGCCTGCATTTTCAACTAGATTTTTCATGATAACATAGACATAGTTGCCCCTCATAAACATTTAAGAGTAAAGTATAACTCATATCAATAGATGTCTGCTAGTCTAAAGGCTGCCATGAATGCCAGAAATAAATACTTGAGCAGGCAGCTAACAGACAGATTCATGTCATCTCTCATAGTATACACACACACACACACACACACACACACACACACACATATATATATATATATATATATATATATATATATATATAGAGAGAGAGAGAGAGTGCGCAAGAGGGATGAGATATAGATATAGATATATATGTATGTATATATATATATATATTTATATAGGAGAATACAGATGCCTACAAAATAATTAAGAAATGTGGAATTCTTTTTCATCTTTTGGATAGCTATTGTGGGTTAATGGCACAATTACTTTGAATAAATGTATGGCTTCGGTGCACTTTTCTTTACTAACTGGTTTAGCTATTAGCAAAACATTTTATTATTTCTTTCAGTAATCTGAAGAAAAAAATCTAATCTTTCTTTCAATAATTCATCCTAGACATGAGCAACATCTATAATGAATCCAATGAAATCGATAAATTTACCTTTCACACTATTTGCAGGTATGGGACATTAGCAAGTACCAGGAAGTAACTTCTTTCAAATGTCACTGGATCATTATCACATGTAGCAACATATGAAATCTCACCAAACTCATACAACTGGTGATAAAATATCAACATATGTTACCTGCCAGATAAATAACCTATAAGCTATAAGCTTATAATGGAGGAACTGGTTGTAATTAATAATATGGGAAAATCTGGTGTTGATTTCAGTATTTTCTGGCAGAAAATTACCTGGACTCAGACATCACTAAAAATAAATCACCAGAAGAATTATATGATTGACCAAAAAATCAGTAGTCTTTAGCAGGGATTGACCACCTTAAATATAACCACTGTAACATCAGGATGTCTAAAAGAGTCAGAGTTTCTATTAATACATAACATGCATTTATCATTGCTAAGTATTGGCTTGTCATGCACTGGAATTGCTTTATTGGGGTGTAATGGATGAGGGTCTGACATAGATGTGAGTACAATTGGGTTTAAGTTACAACATGTCAAGCATAATGGATTTTTAGTCATGAAAAATATTAAATATTTCTCTTGCCTATACTTGACTATTATTTCTCATATTTAATGTTTATTTTGCATGTTTGCAAATATCATTCTGGACAGTGTTTAGTGTGTAAACAATATAGAGTAAAGGACCATGGTTATTTAAGACCTATTCTGTGATACTCAATAGGTGGAATAGCCAGTATAAGCAATGGGACTATTTTGCTTGATTTTACTTGCTTGTAAATATCATTTGATGCACCATTTAATGGGACAGCAATATATAGCAATGTGGTGTAGCTATTTTAATTATTCCCTGATACCTGATAATAAGGAGTTATACTCAAATCTAAATGAGGGGAATATTTCACTTTATTTTACTTTAGCAATTATTTGTACACTATATTGGGGAAGCAACATACAGCAACATGGTTTTCATTGTATTACAGGTGTTATTTTGTGACATCTCACAGTGATAATTTATGGACAAATATAAGCAAAAAACTAAATTCTCTTTATTTATATATTTTCCAATGTCATTTGGTGCACTAAAAAAGGGAAAGCAACAGACAAACTAGACCATGTTGCATGCATAGCTGAAGTAGTACAACACTAGGGATGGTGACCTGTGCATGATTAAAGTTAAGCTGTGCTGTTCAGTTCTGTCAATCACAGAAAAAAAAAACTTGGCATGTGGAATCAGTATTGCTTCATTTGTATACAGATATGCTTAATATCTGTGAATGACATTAATATTAATTCTGTCACATTAACATGCTTGTGACAAAATACAACTATTGGGAAGCAACCTTCAGCATGTTTTGTTAATTCTTTAAAATGCTACTCTCTTATGCTCTCTTATACCTCAGTGTGAATCAATGGCCAAATATAACTGTGATGATTATTTAAATTATGTTTACGTGATAATAAATATTAATTAGTATACTCTTGAAATATAAATGTTGCCATGCTGAGGAAAACTCTGGCTTCTGGAGGCTACATTAATTTTGCCACACAAATGCAATTGTGAAAGAAGATGGTTTTGGGGAAGTACCATTATTTTTTTCTTGTTTAACAAGCTGACCTGTCTGTTATTCAACAGTGCTGAGAGCAAGAATTATCTATCTGTCTATCTAGCTATCTATTAGTTAAATCCCTTCCAACATGGTATAACTTCCGAATGGAGAGATGAAAAGTCAGCAAGCAAAGGAGAGTAGCAATGCTGAAATTGAATTCATCCTCAGGTTTTGGTGAGTACCTTCACAAGGTGGACCCTGTTTTTACAAAATCCCGCCAAGGCGACACTGATATACAGACTGTATTTATATAGCACATATTGTGGGCAGAAGTAGGTTAAAAACTAAAAAGATAGCTGGGTGCACAAGACCCGGGATAAAAAAGTGCCCAATCCTGGTAGGTGCACTGCTGCCAGGACTGGAAAAGATGACAGCGTAGAATCCTCAAAATACGGAAACATTACTACAATGGAGCCAGGCCAGGCCCAGGGGAAGGATGGCCCCCTGTTGTAGAAGGAAGTAGCAGTCCACAAAACTCACAAAAACTGATAAGCCAAAGAAGAGCCATAAAGATGATAAAGTGGACTATTGAGGATAAGAAAGAAATGATGTATTGTTACTATTATGCAAAAAGCCCAGAATTTCCAGACACAAGATATACAAAACAATTAAGAGAGAAATTAGAGGAAAGAGCAATACTTCCGCAATAAAAACTGTCAGAAGATTTAGAAATGTTACCAATCCACTCAACTCCATATGAATTGCAGAAGGAGTCATTACTGGGCACATTGCGGGTGCTCCGAAGAGCAGTTTTGGCTGACATCAAAGATTTAAACAATACTAATTTCATGAACTTTAATTGTACATTGACTTAGGAATGGGGCCCACTCCCATCATGGTATTAGAAACCCAAAAGACTTGGAGAAATTAAAAAGGCAGAAATCTGATAGGAGTATCAGGCTATGACTTTACTGCACATGATGACACCTTTTAAAAAGAAATACATTGATTAACATTAGGTTAAGAAAATGTTCCTAGTATTAATTTTATTTCATTGTCTTTGTATCTGATGTTGATACTACATTCTTGATATTCTGCAATGCAGTATGTTCGGCTGTGGGCTAAACTGATGTTAAAAATGTATATAGTAAGCTAGTGATGCATCTGGATCAATGTGCCAAAGGCTTCCCTTCACTGTGGCTTAAAATTTGCACATATGCAAAGTTCTTTTCATTGAACACTTTCTAGTTACTAGGGCTTTCAAAATCTTGTGACGCCACCATTTCTAAAGTAAATTTGAAATTATGAATTTATGATACAAGCTAGAACTAAATGCACAATAATTAAATGGGTGAATCTGCTGTTATGATTTCAAGTATGAAATTTTGTGCATTCCTAGGAGTTAGAGAATCGTATGCAAAAAGCTGTAAGTCGCAATGTAGTAACAAATGCAATAGTGATTAGGGTAGCAATGCTAATATATTGCAGAGATAACAATGATTAATAAAAATACTGATAGTTTGATACAAATTCATGCAACAAGTTCATTAGTGCTAAGGCATCAGTTCAGAAAATTAAACTGTTATCAGTCAAATGTGAAAGGACTGTCTTAGTTGTTTAGGATCACTGATAGCTGTCAAGAAAGTCTTGCTGTAAACAACTTGCAGGATAAAGACTGCATGGTGCTGATGCCTTTTCTGATAGCAGAAGTGAAAGATAGATGGCCACAGACTTTGGACAGATCGCTATGTGCTGCTGGGTGCAATAAGGTATTACTGCAGATAGGAACAGGAAACATATTTAATGAATCGAAATGTGACTTTTGGGAATGGGAAACATATTTGATGAATGAACAAGTGACTTTTGGGGATTGGAAATAGATTTAATAAATGGAGTTGTGACTTTTGTTTAAGGGAAACAGATTTAATGAATGGAGTTGTGACTCGTTTGCTTACACATCATGATGATGGAAAAGCAAGATACATAATTTTAATAGGGGACAGGAAATCAAAAAGTGGCACATTTAGTGTCATGTATATGCTGCAGGGCATGTCTTCTCATTGCCATAAAATATATATATATATTTTCTTATCAGGCCGCACATCATTTTTGAAGATGCATTCATTTATATCCTGATTTGATCTGACAATCATTGCTGATTTTCAAATGGAGTTTTGTTAATGTGGCTGACCTTACAAATGTACCTTTGTGACTGAAACAATATGTTGCACCTGGCCATGTAAGCCATCACAGAGATGAACCTTTTACTCAATATGCAACAT
This sequence comes from Protopterus annectens, assembly GCF_019279795.1. Taxonomy (NCBI): domain Eukaryota; kingdom Metazoa; phylum Chordata; order Ceratodontiformes; family Protopteridae; genus Protopterus; species Protopterus annectens. Next base: position 1,029,630,897 of record NC_056745.1, on the reverse strand, counting down.
ATTTTATGGCTGCAGTAGGGGGACAAACCCTTCCCTTGCACCTGTCAATGTGAAATCATTCTGCAGTCACTGTAGAAGAAATTATTTTGCACATAATAGACTTGCACTTACTTTGTGATGACATGACCCCCCCCCAAAAAAAATTAAGTGAGGGTGCAATAGTTTCCGACTACACATCTTGTGTACACATCTTGCCTCCTGCATACATAGCAATTGAATAATGTTTCATTCAGTTATAATATTACTTTTATTTGTTGTTATAATGCATCTAGTAACCCACAGTCAAAGTAAGGGGCTTCATTCATTTAGTTGTTATTTGATACTTAACATTCCAAGTAATTTCCTTCTTAAAAAAAATCTGCATTTGCATTGTTTTATCGTAGGTACTATAAGGGTCATAGCACAAAAGCTGTATTTTTGAAGAGAGTGAACATGAGTTTAGTAACAGTAAAAGAGGAGCAACAATGCTCTTAGACCTTTCAAAAGTCTATGCTGCCGTTTTATACTATTTTATATCCCATAGGTTGCAGCTGGTTTCTTATGTTCTTCCAGAAGCTGACTGATTTTCACATGAACCATGCTACTGGTTTGGAATGATGCTGCTTTGTTCTTCAGTGTTGTAAATAATAACATACAAGAATTATTTTTTAAGACTGTTATTCTATACCTGGACTCTACCTACAGGTGTAGTCTATACACAGGCTATTTAAAAGGTGGTCTATGGGCTGAGTTAAAGATCACCAAAGAATTTTATCTGGTCTCCGGCAAACTGCTCTAACAAACTGGAGTCATAACTGAGACAAATAGATCATCCACAACTGCTGCCTCACTGAGATAAACATGCCTAAGATGCAGTGGCTCAGCCTGCCAGATGCTGTTTCCCTTCCCCATATCGGTGTGCCTATTCTCATGTGAGCTCTAATTCTCTTTGGAGAAGCTGATGCTTCTGCTGCTTGCATTCAAGAACCTCTGCTTGTACTGCACCTGCTGCAAGAGGAACTGGAATAAATGGCTGACCCTGTAAATGTACTTTGTGACTGAAACAATATCTCGTACTTGCCCACTTAAGCCATCACAAAGATGAACCTTTTACCTTTTGCTCAATATGCAACACATTTTACATCTGTAGTGGGGGGTTACTTGTCTTTAGTAACATGGACATCTGAATGGAGTATTCTTATATGGTATCTGCTTTGTACTTTGTCTTGGGAGGAATTTATATAATATATATAACAGGTTACAGTGTTTTCTTCCTGCAATATTGACTTATCAAAATAGGTGAGGAGTACAGAAACAAAGAGAAATTGTGGAACACTATAGATTTATGTGCAGCATGCAAGCGACAGGTAACAGAAATGTAGGTGTGTTGGCGTGTTGCTTAGGTAATTATTGTATATTACCCTTCAGTCATTTGAGTTCATTTTGAAGCACTGTATTTCATAGGTAGCTTTATCTAAAGCTGTTTCCTTTTCAAATAAGATACTGCATTTTTTTACTTTCTGACTGAATGAGGATGAGCCAATAAGAAACTGTGTTGTTCTGCAGGTACACAAACTTAGAGCCAATCTATCCTATCCTTTTAATCACCTGCCTAAATCTACATAAGTGACAGAAATGGAGCAAAAAGAAAATTAAAGCCAATGTTGTTACCTGTGGGTGAAAGTAAAAGTAATAAACTACATCTGGATTTTGAAAAAGTGGGCTGTATTTTAGTACTTGTCTCTTTGCAGGTAATTAAAGCTCTTGTTGTTCTTATTCTATACTAATCCTACTGGAGTTGTAGTTATTCACCAAAAAAGCAGCCAGAGTAAAATATCTGTACAGTATCATCATAACATTCTGTGTAAGCTGTCATATAGTAAGGCTTTTAAAGTTATTGATAAAACAGAATAGGCATCCGCTGGTGTTGTTTAACCGCTGCTATTCACATCCCCTCAGACCTCATTATTGTTTAAAAAACTCATATACACACAATTTCTGCTGTTGTATTAACTAAACAGCCTGAAGTAGAAGATCAGTGTTCACCTCCATGTGTCTTGAAAGTTTGATTTTGTAAAGAACTACAGATATTAGAGGTATTTCATTACAATCACCCATTATGGGTTACTGCAGGCCCATGTCTTGGGATGGAATCATGCTGCATCATGTCACAATAACTGTATACTACCTGGTGTGACTCCTTGTATATGTGTCCCATGTTCTGTTTATATTTCTTTACATATTATGTAGGGAACACATACTTCCCTGCTACATGTCACACAGCTGATAGGAAATAAATATGTGACTTATCTGATGTTCTTGCATTTAACCTTCCAGTTATCATGGCTCTCTGATATGCCCTTTATTTTTTTAGCATAAACAGAATCTTGTACAAAATAATGTTGCTATCCACAACAGGCAGTAGAGGCTTGTGACCAGCCATGGTTAGTTAGCCTTACAAGGCTGACATCTCTGTTAATTCCTCAATTCATGGTCCTCACTTCATTGTCTAGATAAATTTCCTTATGGCAACCACCACATCACGTCCTTGATGATGATGATGATGATGTGTGTATGTGTGTGTGTGTGTGTGTGTGTGTGTGTGTGTGTGTGTGTGTATGTGTGTGTGTGTGTGTGTGTGTGTGTGTGTGTGTGTGTGTGTGTGTGTGTGTGTGTGTGTGTGTGTGTCTATAGGTAGACAGATGTATGTGTGTGTGTGTGTGTGTGTGTGTGTGTGTGTGTGTGTGTGTGTGTGTGTGTAGGTATCTGTCTGTATCTCTAGCTATAGGTAGACAGATAAATGTTTGTGGGTAACTGAGTGTGTGTGTGTGTGTGTGTGTGTGTGTGTGTGTGTGTGTGTGTGTGTGTGTGTGTGTGTGTGTGTGTGCAGGAGCTGTTCCAGTATAGCATACCACTTTAAAATAGCCATATGTGGGATGTGGCAGTGTTAGAGTTACCCAGCTTACTCATTTTAGCTAATCCTAACCCTGCTTGTGCCACAACTGTAAACCTTCAGCTTACTTTAAGAAAAACCCTTTCACTAACGGTACCATTTTTCAGATGAAGCTCAACTGGAAGTACTGTTAGGACTTTTGTTGTCTTAGTAAGATTAACTGATTGGAAATTAAAAGCTTTTATTCTTCTCTTTCAAACAGTGAAGGATTTATACTTTAAGTGTTTGGAAAAGTGGTATGTTTGACTGGCAATGATAAATGAAAGTAATTTCGATCCTTTTTGCAAGTCAATGTCTTTAGCTGCATCCATTTATTTATAATAATAATAATAATAATAATAATAATAATAATAATACCCATTACTTAGGTTGTCTCTCTGGACAAATAGTCCCTTTTCATGTGCAACTCAAGAGCAATGTCTGGTAAAATGACTTCTCAAGGTCACACAGTAGACAAATTAGGGCTGATGGGAATCAAATCCTGTACCAAGGGAAATATAGACTACAGCCTCAGCTTTCTGCACTGACTGCCATAATATATATATATATATATATATATATATATATATATATATATATATATATATATATCAATGGCCACTAAAAGAACAGCTCACCATCCAAGTTCAAGCACCAAATTGATTAATTTAATGTTGAACCACCGGTGAAAAGACATTGCAAACTGTTTTTTTTTTCACTGGCTGTTCAACATCAAAAGCACCGATTTGGTGTTTGAACTTGGATGCTGATCTTCTCTTTTGATTTTCTTTTTATATTGAAGATGTATGTACCTTATTCAATTGTTCCTTGAACTACTTGCTATGGTCATTATATATACAGTCCATTCTTAATGCAGGTGTACTTTAAAGGATCCAAATTTCCCAGCATCGAACCTCTGATCATCGAAGTCCAGAGGATCAAAGTTGTAAAATATCGAACCTAAAAAAAAAAAAAAAAAACCTAACAAGTGCATACTTCTTATTTCACGTTAACCCCCCTGCATCCCCCACACCCCATGCTACTTAAATATACCAACTCCGACATTGCACTACACTGAAAAGGATGGTAAATTTCCTGTTCAGCACTGTACCGTGATCTCCATTCACAAGGGTAGATATTTCACAACTTCGATCATCTGGTCTTCACAGATCAGAGGTTCAGTGTTGTGAAATTTTGATCCTTTGTCATAGACCCCTTAATACATGTTTAATCCCTTACTCCAGGATTGTAATCTAGCATTTCTCCTTTTTTTCTCAAAAGGGAAGACGAATCATATAGATCACATTACTGACATAATCTGTGAGCACATTGTATTGCTATTAATAGCCGAGTAGTTCTGTGGTACTCAATGTTATTTTGAAATTAACTGTCATTTACTTCATTACAAATCCTTTTGTCTGATATATAGCCATCCCCATAGCAGACACATGGTCATATGTATACTGCACTGTCCTGACAAGTCTCCCATATAATTTTCCAGACCGCTTTCTTGTCTGCTCTCCTTGTAATTACTTATTCCCTGAGGTGAGTATGTATAATGCAAAAGTATGTTATTGATCTAAGTCACATTATGAAGCTGTAGCTGGAAGCTTCAGAACGGTGCAAATGCTAGGTATAGAAACAGACAGGTGCTTTGTCTGCAACATCTGTGGTATACCTGCCAACGTCTAACAATGTGCCCTAACTTTATGGGATCTAGCCCCTGATATGTCCTAACACTGCAAGTGATCATGAACAATTTAGCATAAAAATATCTTTATATTTTATAAAAAGATATGAATACATTTTGCAGACATGTTCTTACAGTCTTCAGAACTTCAGAAAATAGGATCAGAGACCAATATGACATGTCCTTTCAACACAAAGATCTGTGTTTTATTTCTTATGTAACAGGTATAAATATTAAGTCTTTTACTTAGTTTTAAAAAGGAGAAAAAGGGGATACATAATGGAAATAAGGTAATGGAGGAGGGGAAATGCATAACATAAGGTATAAGAATACACATAATGAAACACAATAGATTTGAAGAGTGATAAAGAAAAGAAAAGAAAAAGTAAATGGAATCATTCCGTATGTTGGAGTAGACGAGGCAAGACCAACACTGATGTATTACACTGGCTGGCACCTGCATTTCCATAGTGCCAACAAACAAAAGAGTATGGATATCCTATTTTATCTTTTTATACATTATAAGATAATAGATACCTAATAGCATCTTAGCTCGTCACCATGTTAGCTCCATCTCCTCCTTTCTCTTTTATCTCCCCTTCTCCACTCTACCATCCTTTTTTGCATTCTTAGGTATCCTACATGACGCCTTATCTTTATCTTTTGTTATCTACTGTGAACTACTTTACTCCTTTATTACAAACTACCAGGATCACAAAAAGCATTGACCCTAACAAATTCAAACTTGAGCTAAAAGACTATAACTGGAACATACTAAGAGTACTAACCCTAGAAGAGGCTGTAACTCACTTCAATAATACTTCCTAAAAATCCTAAATGCCCATGCTCCAGCCAGTATTACAAAACTCAAAGTGAAAACAGCTCCCTGTATACCAAAGAGACTAAATATAAAATAGTAAGGAACAAAGCCTGGAATCTCTGGAGAGCTACTAAAACTCCAGCAGCTAAGGAACAATTCCAAAAACTTAGAAACAATACAAAAAAGCAGTCCTTCTAGATAAAAATAATTATTTAATACAGCTACAGAACAGGCACCAAAACAATCCCCAAAAATTCTGGACAGGAATAAATAAACTACTCTACCCTGGCAAACCCTCCACCCCATCTTCTACCTGTACTAGCAAAATCAAAAATATACCATATACCTTCAACAAATGCTTTATAGAAACAATCTCCAGCCTTGTTCAAAAACTGCCCATATCCACCACAAATAGCACCAAACCTATACATAGACAAAAAAACACCTTCCAATTTCAACCCATCCCTACTGACTATATCAAAAGGCGACTAACCAAACTTAAACCTACTACACAAGTAGCTGATGGCATCCCTGCTGAAAACCTCCAATTGGCTGCCAACGAACTTGCCTTCCCAGTATCCATCCTTCTAAACAGATCTATTTTGGAAGTCATTATTCCACCTATCTGGAAGACTTCCTATATCATCCTCCTCCACAAAGGTGGTACATCTACTGACCTCTTTAACTCATTCCCTTCAGTACAGCTCTTCTGAGTGTGTACCTTTAACTCCCAGTAGGTGTGGCTTCAGCCTTTATAAAATGAAGTTATCACCTTACAGTTCTAACAAATACTAAACTGACAGAGGTCATGTATCAATACAGTTGTGTTTGCCATCGTGTATGCTTCAAGATAAAATATTCTGATACCTTGTATGTAGCATGGTTTTGGAATTATTAATACAAATATGAACAGACAATATTTGATGCCTAGAGGTGCAGTAGGAGGTAACTTGCAGAAATGCCTGGAGACATCACTCAGCTGTAATGAGCTAACTATCGCCCCATTGCCATCCTGTCTCCACTAGCTAAAATCCTTGAAAAATGTATATATAAATCATCCACTTATACCATACCTACTCAACAACCAACTTCTCTCTCCCATCCAGCATGGATTTCGGCCTGCTCACAGCACCACCACTGCCCTACTTTCTTTCACAAACCTCATCAACCAACACAAACACATAAGCAATCTAACATATGCCATATTCTTGGACCTGTCAAAGGCCTTCAATATGGTCAACCATCCTAAACTATTTCAAGCCCTTACTGACCTGGGTCTTAACAACCATGCACTGGTCTGGCTTCAGAATTACCTACAAGGAAGACAGCAAGCAGTCCGATGGGACACTACTGCCTGTCACCACAAGTGTCCATTCTAGGACCCCTCCCATTCTCCATTTTAACCAATAATCTTCACAGCATCTGTCAAGATGCAGCTGTTATACAATACGCTGATGACTCAACACTAGTCTGTACAGCTAGAGATCCTCAGGAACCCCACTCCATCACCCAAAAAATCTTTCAAACTATCAAAACCTGGTTTCTTAACAAAAACCTAATACTAAATCCCCCCCAAAAAACAAACTACTTCTATTTAGTCCAAACAAATCAACCACGATAGCCAGCCCATTTAATATTGTGTCCAGGGATGGGACTATTATCTCCCCAAATACTCATACTAAACTGCTAGGAGTGATCACTGATGATAATCTCAAATTTGATCTGCATATAAATCAAACCATTAAAAACATCCACAAAAAAACTGGGAAGTCTATATAAAAATAAACCATTTCTAACCCAAACTGCCAGGACAACAGTTGATCAAACTCACCTCCTCTCAACGCTATTCTACACCTCACCCATTTCCGTCAACTTACCCAAAACAGAAATGGCCAAGCCCAACACCTGCTACAATCAAATTGCCAAATTTGCTACTGGTGCCCCCTACCAATCCCACCACTGCCACATCCTAAAACAACTTGACTGGCTTGAATTTCCTAATATCCTAACCTTCCATCAGCTTTCCTTTGCACACAAACTACTACTACTTCCAGATAAAACTCCAGCACTAGCCAACCTACTACAATTACAAACTAACCCTAGACAACCATGTTCTACTGATAAAACACTAATTAAGGTTACCAAGAGCAAAAACACAGCAGGGGACTCCCTCTTCTCTAATTATATAGGCAAAATTTGGAACTCCCTACCTTCAGCTATTACCTCAACAGACTCAAAGGTTACATTTAAAAGACTCATCAAAGAACATCTAAACACACATGGATATGTCTATGTTCACCCCTTGGCTAACCTCCCCAGTCATACCAGCCCTCTTTCCTAATCTCCTAGTCTCTGTTTCAGAACTATACTGCTAAGAGGAACTATGGCTTTTTTAATTTCCAGCTTCCTCACAGTGTCACTTCAAGACCTGGCCGATCAGATTGTATCTATACATACAGTGGCACTGAAGCACTGCTAGGCACAGTTTTTATAATGTTCTTTTCTTTCTTCTTCTTTACATTTGCTTTTATACTTAGTGTATATATCTTACCACTCAGCTCTTTTGTTTTGCCTACTACAATAAACCTGGCTGTGTCAAACTTGTACTCACTCTAACTGTATAAAATTGTAAAAGATGCAAACTTTTCTCGTCTATGTATTTAATTTTGTAATTCTTCTTGCCTCTGTATTGACTCAATCTAACTGTATAAAATCACAAAACATGCTTACTTTTTATTCTATGCATCTAATTTAAATTTCATACTTATGCACTGTCTATGTGAATATGATTGCCGCTGGTATACTCCTAATAATTGCTTGTAATTGATTTGTGGAGCTTTTCTCCCAGGGCCTCCACTGAAAATGGGCATACATCCAGTCAGACTCTCCCTGTCAACAGATGTAAAATAAAATAAATAAATTAAAATATTTGTATTTGTTTACTGGGAAGGTTCAACTAGGCATAATATAAAACATTTTCAGTACAGACTTTGGGAGAAAAGTTCCAAAGAACAGTAACAATTAAAAATATAAATACAAACAGTATATATTACAAATAGTAGATACAAAATAATGGGTGGCAGAAAGAAAAATTATAAATATGATATACTTACTAGAAACAGTGGATCATAATACAACAATTAAGTTATAAAATTCAACTGTCTAAAAGGATTGTGTTAATATAATATGGACAGGAATATTTATATAATTGTATTTTTATTTTACTATGGATTTTTTTCGATTTTATTTTTATCCTTACTTTATCTCCTGGCTGAACCTGAAACTGGGCTACTGTGATCTGTGTTTTACCCAGACTAAAGCTTTAGTTATATAAACAAATGAACATACTAATTAATTAGTGAATGAATGAATGAATTAATTAATTAATTCATTCATTTATTAATACTAATTAATTGTTTTATTAATTAATTAATCACATACTGAGTCAAAATATTCCCTAGGGGATAAATACAATTCCTGGGATTCAACAAACTTCTGTGCAAGAATAAACTATTCTTTCACAGAATAGATTGTTCCCATACAGCACTGCAGCATGCCTTGTATATGCATGAAGGTGCGCTGCCATTTTCTAATACGGACATGGGTCTGTGAGTGAGCGCAGAGGGCATGTCTGAGAGCAGTGCTCTTACAATTCATATGCCCCCTGCACTCCAGAAATGCCATTAGGAGGATGTCCGCTGACACTGTAAGTGTCCATGGCATACCTTCAACCATACTAATTGTAACAGAATGTCCAGATTTAAGCCTCATAGATGTGTGCCACCTAAAATGTGCACTGCAATGCACTGTAGTGACAAATAGCTGATGAGTAAAGTCTGTAAACAATGGCAAAACATGTGAGTGTAAAACTCCACATCCATCAGGAAATTCACACCAATGCAAAACCTATTATTCTGTCAACTGTTTAAGTTTGTAAGAGCAATATTTAAAAAACATCCCTATATGTCCCTACATCATGTAAGGCTTTGTCCAGATTGTTTGCTCTAAGAGGTTAAGAGGTATGACTGCATACCCTCTACAAAATTCACGCTAATGCAAACCTGTCATCCCATTAACATTCTACATGTGATAGAATATAAGCACAGCCCCCCACATTAAACAAAACACATAATTTAATAATTTATTTTTTTTCTGTCTGCAATAAAGTTTAAGCATAGCTGAGCAGCTGTGCGCATCGCTCAGCTGTGCTTAGCATAGCTTAAATATCCGAAGGAGCTAAATAGGACTATATGAGTAAAACAAGCAATATGAAATACTGTAGTGGTTAGAGCTTCTGCTTTGTATGTAGGCATTCGTGGTTCAACCCCCAAAGAAGTATGTTCACTTTTATATGTGAAAGCAGTTGTAAAAGTGGTATATTTTAATAAATGAGGTAGTAAATAATATTTATCAATGAGGGTAGTGTAGCATATCCAAAAATGAGGTGCCAGTCCAGAAAAGATGTGAAACACCCATATAAACACAAGTGACCCATATAGTATAATAACACAAGAATAAATGTAATGAAAGCACATAGGAGGATGTCAGGGAAGGTAAATATAAAATTATAATATGTCAGTAATGATGACTCAATCCCATAAAGCTAATCGTATATAAAATTAAATTTGAGCCATGTTAAGCAGTGCACAGCTATGCTTAGCATTGCTTAAATGTAAATGCTAAGCAATGAGTATCCCAGCTAAATGGATTTGCCCATTGATAAGCACTGCACAACATGCCCCTTTAAGCACTGCCAAACTTAACTAAGCTGGGTTTGCCCATTGCTTAGCTCAGCTCAGCATATTCAGATTAGACCAATCATGGCAAAGGGTGGGAATCCAGTACTACTTAAACCCCACAGACAGGAATACCACCATAACCAGTCATAGCTGATCACTGCAGGCACTAATGGCTGGTGTTGGAGAAGGTGTCACTTTCAGGCACAGTGTTGGGGCATTCAGGAGCCCAGGGTCATGGTCAGACTCCTTGTAAAAAAACATGAAGGGCGACTGCTGCAGGACCAGTACCAGAGCTCCCAATTCAAAGTGGAAGCCTGGGACAGTCTTGTTCATGACCTCACTAGTGCAACTGGCATCCCTCAAACTGGTGAGTAGGTCCAGCATCACTATGCTGACTTGAAGTGAAGGAAGAGGGACCTCCTGGAGCAGTGGGTCCAAGATGCTCAGGCACAGAATGTCCCAACATTGTGTAAGTACCACTATCAATTATCATGTATCAGAGTCCAGCCTAAGTATGACATGGAAAGGTATGCATAAATGTTTCTCTATCTCCTGTACAGCTGCAGAAGAGAGGGCTGTGAACTTCGAAGCCCATGCCAGCAGGCTGCTAAGGCTGTGTTGCGAGGCTGGTGAGTACTAAACTAGCTAGCAGTTATCAGGGAAATACACAGAATGCAGTAGAATGTCACCTGCCAGTAGTTAGTAATGTGCACTGTTTGTACTGAATAAACAAGACATTAGCAGAGTAATACTGATGTACAGGATATATATATATATATATATATATATATATATATATATATATATATATATATATATATATATATATATCAGTAAAAGTGTATCAGTACTTGTCAATAAAACTCTAAACACCAGACTGTTGTGTGTACTTTGGTATATGGTAGTTTGATGTAGATATGTAATGCTGATGTTAACAGATTAGCTATAAGAAATGTTCCATACACCAGGGTCTGGTCCCTGAATAGTAATGCTGTGTTAACCATTGTTTTTCATACTATAATATGTCAAGGTCTGACTACAGATTATAACAAGCATCTGCCATGCATGAATATCAGAACTGCAAGGGAGATTGTCGAAACAACACAATGTTATACCGAAAACAGTCAGGAAAGAAAAAGAAGTCCCTCATTAGGTCATTGTGCTGAAACGAAAGCTTGTGTTCTATTTTTACACAAACCGGCATGGTTCAAATCCCGGGAGTGCTATTAAGCTGTATGCATAATCTCATCCAAGAATATGTGAATATGTATAGAAACAGCCAGGTATTGTTAACAGAAATTCCCTCCACAGGTCTGCCAGTTAAGAGAAGGTATAAATGAGCTATATGAAGCCTGTAATTATACACTCTGTACAGCACCCACTGTCCAGCACCAAGGTTGCAAATGACATCAAGAGAAGTATGTACACCAAGTAGTCCCCTCAAGAAATGTCCCTCAGGGGTCATGCAGTCACAGCTAGTGGTCACTGCAGTCAGGTATTGTTAATTGAAATTCCCTCCAGATGTCTGCCAGGTAAGAAAAAGTATAAATGAGCTGTAAGAACCCTATAATTATAGACTGTGTGCAACACGCACTGTCCAACTCCAAGGCTGCAAATGACAGCAAGAGAAGTATGTACACCAAGTAGTCCCCTCCAAGAAATGTCCCTCAAGGGTCATGCTGTCACAGCTAGAGGTTACTGCAGCCAACACCCAGGATGACCGATGTAAATCAAGGTGGATTATGACACTAGCACACACACACACACACACACACACACACACACACACACACACACAGTTATGACTGCACATATGTAATGTTGACTATATGAATATGTGTAGAAACATTCAGGTAGTGTTAACAGTTATTTCCTCCACCGGTCTGCCAGGTAAGAAAAGGTATGAATGAGCTGTAAGAAGCCTGTAATTATACACTTTGTACAACACCCACTGTCCAACCTCAAGGTTGCAAATGACAGCAAGAGAAGTGCATACACCAAGTAGTCGCCTCCAAGAGATGTCCCTCAAGGGTCACGCTGTCACAGCTAGTGGTACCATCAGCCAACACCCAGGGTGACCGATAGAAATCAAGGTGGATTATGGCACTAGCACACACACACACACACACACACACACACACACACACACACACACACACACACACACACACACACACACACACAAAATTATGACTGCACATATGTAACCTTGACTATGTGAATATGTGTAGAAACAGTCGGGTAATGTCAACAGATATTTCCTCCACATGTCTGCCAGGTAAGAAAAGGTATAAATGAGCTGTAAGAAGCCTGTAATCATACACTGTGTACAAATATACCACTGCCCAACCGAAGGCCATAGGTCAATGTAAAGTGAGGTAATACCTGTAGAGTAATGATTAGAGCAATGATCATTAAAGTTGTGAGCACTTCAAGATTATACAGTTGTTAATTGACACCTCTGTCTCTCCCCCACCTTATCTGCACCAATAATCTAAACACATAAATCAATTGATATGTTTTTCAAGAGAACCTAGTGTAGGGGTATGTGTCCTATTGTTATACAAATATTGAAATGTTTTTCTATCAATGTCCCCTGTTCAAATACTATCATTGGTGGCCTGCTGCTATCAATGTAACCTGAATGCCGTTATAATGACCACTGTGGTTCCATATATATATATATATATATATATATATATATATATATATATATATATATAAATATATATGCATGTGTTCTGTTTTCTATGCAACTGTTCCAAATCTGTTGTTTTGGATTAATGGGAATACTCATGCATGCTGTTATAACTAATCCTGGAATGTGTTTTGCATAACTAGCCAACATATGTTCTGCAACTGCAACACCATAGCATGTCTGGGAAGGCTGATCCCAGTGGATCTGCCTCTCCCACCTCATCTGGCCATGGCACCAGGCCCCATCACATCTGGGAACCACCCCAGGCTCTCCTCGTCCACTGGCCTGCACCACCTTTGGGTGGAACCACCTCAGGGGATGGGGGCTTGTCCCCTCCCCTGGGTGTGGGCACAGACAGGATACTCTCACTCGAAGCCAAGTCCAGGGTCTGGTGAATAATGAGCTCCAAAAGGAATTTGGAGATCTGCTATGCCAGCTTGAGGGCCATGTTGCACACCCAGAGGGTCAGCCAGCCCCTACTGCTCAGCCCCCAGGACAGCCGCCTTCGGGGCCATGATGGTGCAGTGGTGACTGCCCATAGGTTGGGACCTCAGTCCCACTGTATCCATTCGGGGGCTCATGGGCATCCGATTACCAGCCACCCCCCCATCCAAGGTGTTTACTCCCACATGTGTCATATACCACCCCTGTCTGCTGTCTTGTCTGTTTATCTACTGAACCTTCCTCCCCAAATATACATACTATTCTTCTCCAACATCCAACTCTCACCTTAAAAAAAAGGCGCAATCTGTTCCCCCCAAAAAAGTTGCTCCATACATAGCTGTCCATTTCATACATGTTTCCACTGGACACATGTAATCTGGTCTAATTGACTTCACAACATATTATTGTTGTTCTCACCTCTCTTTCAGGGGTTTGAGTGTCCAAATTTACCTCCAAATTCTGTATATATGCACAGCTGTTGCTGTAGAAGAAATGGACAGCTTTGGACCTTTCTACACCCGTCCTGCACATCCCTAGCTGTCTTTCATATCATTTTTCCCTCTTCATGACCCCTTTTTCACCACTTTCTTATCACCCCTTTTTTCTTTTCTTTTAAAGAAATTAGATCACGGGTAAGCGGGTGTAAGCAGTAGTAAGTGGGTGTAAGCATGTTTGCACAGTGCTAAGCGAAGCTAACTCAGATTAAGCACTTTTAGGGGTAACTGTGTGTAAGCATAGTTAATCATAAGTTAGCATTGCTTACCTCCATGCAAACACATGCAAACCCGCTTACAAATGCTTAAACGTGCCTTAATCACTCTGCATCCAACAGCCCTTGTTCTGTCCAGCAACAAAATAACCAGCCCTTGCAAGTCTTCAACCGAGGACCCTGCACACCATAGCCACAGCAATCTACCACTAACCCATCTGAGTTGCAGATATGTGTGATGTTATTTCAAGCATATCAGTAGAGTTATTCAACAATAGGGAAAAGATTCTGTAGAATCAGTCAGGTTTTCTATATATACATGTATTTATGTGTGGTGATGCATATATGTGGACAAATCTAGACACAAAATATATCTATAGAGATATACATGTAAAATATATACATATACACACACACACACACACACACACACACACACACACACACACACACACACACACACACATATATATATATATATATATATATATATATATATATATATATATATATACAAGGCACTCACTCAAAGCACTCCTTATTCACAAAGGATGTGCACACGTCCAGACAGGTAACCAAACATAATGCATCACAGATGCTGCAGGTGTAGCTAACATAGGGTAAGAGAGCAATTCAAGTCATAGCCTTCCATAGGTCTCCAACCATGTCCCAAGAGTGAAACCCCATGTTCCTAAGCACCCAGGAGTAATACTGTCCAACCTAACATTCTCATACTGGTTGACCTCAACTACCCCTACATTAACTGTGAAAGCTACTTATGTATCAATGAACTTGCCCAATGTTTCCTGGAATGCATTCATTCCAATGGCCTGGACCAGCTCATTTCTACACCCACTACAGGTAGCAACATCATTGACATAGTCAGTACTAACATGGGTGACTGTTGCTATACACCAATAGTCAACTCCACCATGGTTAGTGTGATTCCTGTGCCCTGGCCCAGCAATCAAGTGGCCTCAATTCTCACCATTAACACCAGTGAGGGGCGTCTCATATAGGAGGAAAGAATAACAAATACACCCAGTAAAGTGCAATTTCCCTTAAGAGCACACAGAGATCACAGTCAGTCCAGGGCTGGTCCCTTCCTTGTTCTCCAGGTCCCCAATAAGGCTCCCCACTGGAACACCTATAGGGTCCAGATCTCAGCCTAGTGAGCAAACTAAAACCTACAGCACCCTCTCTGTCCAACCAGGGCTTTGTGGCCCTGCCCAAGTAGCTGACACACACACACACACACACACACACACACACACACACACACACACACACACACACACACACACACACACACACACACACACACACACACACACACACACACACACACACACACACACACACACACACACACACACACACACACACACACACACACACTTTGAGAAGAGTTTATACAAGCACATAGACACTCCTGGGGAAAGCGGGCACAGGTTCTCCAGCTGTGCCCCTTTTTCCCAGACTATACAGTAGTACCAGCTGCCACCACCCACACATATTTATCAGCTACCCAAAGGTCCTTAAAAGGGTGTCAAATTATTACTGTTCAATATTATTATCCAATTAGTAGTATAGCCCAGGGCTAAAGCTATTGAAGTGGCTTTGTACAATTTACCAAAGGCATGCAAGTTCTCTAAAGAGCTTAAATTATCTCTACAAAACAGCCACAGTTGGAAGGGTTTAAAAATATTTAATAACAAATAGTCAAACCACAAGACAATATTTTTTACTACACAGTGCTATTCAAGAGTTCAGAGATCATAGAGAAATACTTAAAATAATTCAGTAGTACAGTTCTGACATCACAGAAAAACACTTTGTCTAATCTTTCTAGTTTCTAGTTATTTCTAAGAGAAAACACAAGTCTAAGATAAACTTACATATAGAGCAAGACAGTGCTGATGAGTTGGATGGTCAAAGTCAAAAATCCTTAATGCTCTCTGATTCTCTCTGTTTTTAAAATAACATTCCTGGTTCAAATTACATCATTTTTCACACTTCCCTGGGATCTCAGGCTGACAGAAACTACATTTACATTCTTCACCTCTGGGCAGAAACTAGAGCAATAAAGGACATTTATGCATGCAAATTCTGCCCATTAACTCTGGCATTAAAACAATAGGCAGGATGCCCCACTCTAGACTCACTGGCTTTGAGTCTTAACATCAAAGGGTCACAGCATGCTTTACTTTGTCAGTAGAGTGCACTGTTGTTAGATTTTTTTCCAGTTCCACATGTAACACTAGTTTTACCATTTATGACAACAAGCCTGTGGTTTACATTAATATTTGCAAATGACAGAATTATCTCCAACATTCTATCTGGCTAGGCTGGCAGCCTTCATCTATCTTCACCCAATCTTCACATATCTCCACCCTGGAGAACTCAAGATAGTTTTTCGCTGCTTGAGGGAGTTAGGTCTATCTGAGTGTACCTTAACCCATTCACTGCCTTGACAGCCCACCTGCATTGGCATTGATAATCCCACTACGGTGCTGCATGGACATATCATAAGCTTGCAACCACAGGCTCCATCTTAGCAACTTGGTGTTTTGCCCTCACTATGGCTAGACATTCCTTTTCTACAGCTGCAAAGCATTCCTCCCTGGGTTGGAGCCTATAACTGAGATAAACCACTAGGTGCTCTTCCCCTTCTGAGGAAATCTGGCTAAGTACAGCCCCCACCCCATGGTTTGAAGCATCCACCTGTACAACAAATTATTTGCTGTAATCTGCACTGGCTAACACAGGGGGTCCTCCCAAAGCTTCTTTAAGCTTCTGGAATGCCTGCTCACATGCTGCGGTCCACACTACCTTATCTGGCCTGTTCTTCATTGTCAGGTCTGTGAGGGGAGCAGCTATGGTACTATAACTGGGGACGGACTTTCTGTAGTACCCTGCTGTCCCTAAAAATGCCACTCACCTACTTTTTAGTAACAGGTGCAGGCCATGCCTGAATGGCTTCCACTTTGGCAGGTTCTGACCTTATCTTACCACTCCCCACTCTATGTCCTAGGTAGGAGATCTTTGCCATACCCACCTGACATTTGCTCAGCTTAATGGTCAACCCTGCCCTTTGTAGTCTGCCCAGCACTTCCCTGACATGCTGAAGGTACTCTGGTTAGGAATGGCTGTAGATGACAATATCATCTAGGTAAGCAAGGGCAACCCCCCTGATCCTGCTAGGATATGATCTACCAGCCTCTGGAAAGTTGCTGGGGCATTCATCATTCCAAAGGGTATCTTTGTGAACTCATACAAGCCAAAAGAAGGCACAAAGTCTGACTTCTCTCTTGCACTGTGAGTCAAGGGCACCTGCCAGTAACCCTTGGTAAAATCAATGGTTGTAACATACTTAGCCCCACCCAGCTGCTCTAGGGCATTATCTGTCCTAGGCATGGGATAAGCATCTGACTCTGTGTGACTATTTAATTTCCTGTAGTCCACACAGAACCTGGTGCTGCCATCCTTCTTTGGCATCAACACCACTGGGGAGGCCCAGGGACTGTTGGACTCTTGAATCACCCCTAGTTCCAACATCTCCTGTACCTTCTCCCTCAGAGTCTGTTTGACTCTCTCAGGCACTCTATAAGGGGTCTGCCTAATAGGCCTTTGGGGTCCTGTATCCATCTGGTGCTGACCCATGTGAGTGCACCCTGGTTTCTAGTGAACATGTCTCCAAATTCCTGCAACACTGCTCATATTTCTTGAACCTGGGTAGGAGATAGATGCTGGGACATTGCTACCTCTTCCACTGAGGTGTCAGCCCAAGCCTCACTGAGGAGATCAGTCACCAGATCTCCCTCAGACTCCTCCTGCAATCCACTGCAAATGCTCAGCACAATGGCCTCCCTATCATGGTAATGTTTCATCATGTTAACATGGTACAATTTGTGCCCCTGCCTTTTGCCTAGCAGTTCCACCATGTAGTTAACATCACATACCTTTCTTACCACCTTGTAGGGTCCCTCTTAAGCTGCTTGCAGCTTGTTGTGTCTGACAGGAATGAGAATCATTACCTGCTGCCTCACAGCATAGTCTCTAGCTCGAGCATTATGTCATACCACACCTTTCTCTTTTGTTGGGCTTCTGCCAGGTTCTCCTGTGCCAAGCCCATGAGTTCCCCTGAGCCTTGTCCTAGGTTTAGGATGCATGCCACAACAGACTTCTTGTGAGACTTGCACTCACCTTCCCACTCTTCTCAAAATAAATCTAGAGGTCCCCTCACCCTATGACCATACAGCAACTCAAAGGGTGAAAAACCTCTGAATTCTTGGGGAACCTCTCTGTAAGCAAGCAACAGATGGGGCAAGTATTTGTCCCCACTCCCTCTTAAACTGATATGCAAATGCCTGTAGCATGGACTTGATTGTAGAGTTTAACCTCTCAACAAGACCATTAGTCTGGGGATGGCAGGGGGTGGTCTTCATGTCTTCACCTCACAGGACTTCCACAGACAAGCCAGCAGATCTGATATTAAATTGGCACCTCTGTCAGTCAGTATTTCTTTCGGGAAACCTACTCTGCTGAAAATCTCTAACAAAGCATTTGCCACATTTTCTGCCTCAATTAAGGACAAAGCCACTGCCTCAGGGTATCCTGTAGCATAAACTATTACCACTAGGATATACTTTTTCCCTGTGGAACTTGGGGTACTCAGAGGACCTACAATATCCATAGCTACCCTCTAAAATGGCACCTCATTCACAGGCAAAGGCCTTAAAGGAGCTTTCACCTTGTCTCCTGCCTTTCCTACCTTCTGGCACTGCTCACAGGTCCTGCAGTACCCTGTTACATCTCTGGAAATTCCTGGCCAATAGAAGTTATGCATAATACACCTCTTTGTACGTTTTATGCCCATATGACCTGCAAAGGGACTATCATGGGCTATGGCTAGAAGCACCAGATGGCAGGCTCTAGGCACTGCCAACTGCTGTACTCTCTCACCTTCTAGCCCTCCCTTGGGGGTTCACTCTCTGTATAGTAACCCTTTTTCCCAGTATACAGATTCCCCCTTTCCTTGAGAATCAGGTGCCTCCCTAGCTACCTGCCTCAGGCCTTGTAATGTAGGGTCTGAGAGCTGAGCCTGTTTCAACTCTCTCCTTGTAACCCTTCCCAGCTCCCCTTCCACAGGAAGTCTGGCATCCTCTGACAGTGGTGCCTCACTGTCAGCCTGGGTACTACTACTCACCTCTACCTTTGCAGTCACTCTATCCAAGGGACCATCAGTACCCACAAGCAGCTGCGGCTCACCTTCAGTCTCTCTGCTACTGGGTAGATCCCTCTCTGAAGTAACTACCACACCAGCCCTTGCTGCAAGTATGCAATCTGTCTGGGTCTCCCCCAGGCTACCAGACCCACATGCTTGTCTCCTAGCCTGACTGTGTATAACTGCACAAACACATGGTACTGCCTCATCCAAATCGTTCCATATCAGTACAACTGCAAGATGGTAGTTTGATACCCTTGTTGTCTCAAGACAACCTACTATTGGCATTTTGTCTTTCCCACTTATTGGCCCCCTCACCTTTTTTTCCCCACCTTGCCTCTGTGGACACCTGTATGCCACATGGCCCCACTGATTGCATTCAAAACATTTAACCCTAGCTTCAGGAAGTGTACCTGGACTAGTGGCTTTCCCTGCTACTGGCAGATTCTGTTGGGGCCATCTGTGCTGCCCACCATGGGTTCCTTTAGACCCATGAGCAGTACTGGGGGTCCCTTTCCTGTGCAGGGCTGCCTTGCTTGCCAGGTATAGGTCTCCTTTCTTCCCCAACTAATCTAAAGTAGCACATTGTCTATGCGCTAACCAGATCCTCATGTCTTCAGACAAAGTGCTAAGGGCTTTTCCCCCCACAAAAGGTCTGCCAGCCCTTCAAAAGTGGTGACCTGACATCCACTCACCCACCTATGGAAATAAGTGCTCAGTTCTGCAACATATGCACACACACTTTCATCTGCCTTGCATCTATGCTCATGAAACGTTTTCCTATACATTTCAGGTGTTAGCTTTAACAATTCTAACAAGTGCTTTTTGACAGTAGTATAATCAAACCATGCAACATCAGACATTTTTGACAAAACAGTTACAGCTTTACCATGGAGTAAAGGTGTCAAGAACCATACCCAGAGCCTTTGGTCAACACCATACTATTTGCGTACTCTCTCAAACATACGGATGAAGCTATCAAAATTATCTCCCTCTTTAAACTGTGGAAGAAATTTACTGACCTTTTGTCAAATTATTACTGTGCAATATTATTAACCAATTGATAGTATAGCCCAGGGCTAAAGCTATTGAAGTGGCTTTGTACAATTTACCAAAGGCATGCAAGTACTCTAAAGAGCTTAAATTATCTCTACAAAAGCAGCCACAGTTGGAAGGGTTTAAAAATATTTAATAACAAATAGTCAAAACACAAGACAATACGTTTTACTACACAGTGCTAGTCAAGAATTCAGAGATCATAGAGAAATACTTAAAATAATTCAGTAGTACAGTTCTGACATCACAGAAAGACACTTATTCTAATATTTCTAGCTTCTAGCTATTTCTAAGAGAAAACACAAGTCTAAGATAAACTTACATATAGAGCAAGACAGTACTGATGAGTTGGATGGTCAAGACAAAAATCCTTAATGCTCTGTGATACTCTCTGTTTTTAAAATCACATTTCCGGTTCACATTACATCATTCTTCACACTTTCCTGGGTTCCCAGGCTAACAGAAACTACATTTACATCTTCACCTCTGGGCAGAAATCAGAGCAGTAAAGGACATTTATGCATGCAAATTCTGGCCATTAACAATGGCCTTAAAATAATAGGCAGGATGTCCCACTCTAGACTCACTGACTCTGAGTCCTAACATCAAAGGGTCACAACATGCTTTACTTGGTCAGTAGAGTGCACTGTTGTTACATTTTTTCCATTTCCATATGCAACACTATTTTTACCATTTAAGACAACAACCCTGTGGTTTACATTAATATTTACAGATGTCAGAATTATCTACAGAATTCTATCTGGCTAGGCTGGCAGCCTTCAACTATCTTCACCCAGTCTTCACAGTTAGATCTGACCACAATGTCACCACCTTAGGAATCCACATCCCTCCCACCCCCCTGCAAAGTTAATCACAATGAAAAACCTTTCCAAAATCAAAACAGAGTAGGCTAACTTCATGGCAGCCATGCAAATGGATACTAGTTGCATGACCTCCAAATCACACACCAACTCAGTATGAACATGTACACAAATGCATGGGTTCTGTCATACACAATAGAAACAAGATGCTCCCCTCCAGAAAAAGGAAACCAATCTGGTGGTCCCCTGGCAAAGAAACTCTACAACAGAAGGAGGAAACTGATATGGAATAAGGTGAAGTCCCAAGACTGGAAAATAAACCCTTATCAGCCTCAACAGAAAGATAAAATTTCTCATCAAATACTCTAAAGCTAGCTGTGAAAACAGAATTGCAGCACACAGTAAGGACAGCCACAAAGCCTCCTGTAGTTATGTAAAGAATTTCCATGGCAATACCAACATGTGCTCTGAGCTACTGCACAATGGGACCTCCTATACTGAGTCAACAGATATTGCCAATATACTGGCACACAGATTCCGTGGCAACTTTACCCCTCTCCCCTTTCCCAAATGACCAATCAAAATACCAGTACACTGCCAGGCACCCAGTAGTACTTCTGATTGGGTTAAGACAACACTGTCCAAGGCCAAGAATACAGCTTCTATTGGACCTGGCAATATCCCTGGCTGTCTTCTGCATGAATTACAGAGTGAACTGGCACCTAACCGATGTGCCCTGTCCAATCACAGCCTCACCTCAGGCTTTGTCCCTACTGACTGGTACACTGCTACAGTTATCCCTCTCCACAAAGGAGGAGTGGCTGCAGACCCTGGGAAGTATCACCCCATTAGCCTGACAAGGCTGTCATGCAAAGCTATGGAAAGCATTGTCATGGACCTAAGAAACAGGGATATAGAAATCTCCAGATTCAGGATCCCACACAGTTTGCTTTTGTGAAGGGTAGATCATGCCTGTTTAATCAACCTGGTTGACTTCTTTGAGTCAGTCACTAGAGCTGTGGATGAAGGCAAGGTGGTTCATACAGCCTACCTTAATCTGGTCAAGCCCTTTGGTAACATTCCCCACTCAGGAATCATAGATAAACTCACTAAGCTATGCATCAACCTCTATAACAATAGGTGGGTTGTAAACTGTCTCACAGAACCCACAGTGTGAAACTAGCTGACCCCAAGTCAGACTGCCTACCAGTCATGAGTGGAGTTCGACAGGGTTCGGTCCTGGGTCCTCTCCTATTTGGTATCAACTTCTCTGAAGTCCATGCCAACAGGAAGGGACTCTGGCTGACAATATTTGCAGATGATTGCAAGTTGGAAGCCATTAACTACCCAAGTGATGTTGACATCCTACAGAAAGGCCTCACTGATACCAATGACTGGTGTCAGAGCCATGGTCTTAAGATCAATGTCAAAGAATGTGTTGTCATTCCCCTTTGGGATGTCAGGCACTACAGGGATGTTACAGCACCAAAAAGCAGACACCAATGTGAAAGTGGATACCCGCAATCAATCCTACCACAGTCACAGTCACATACTGGTAGGTCAAGTGAACAGTAGAGTATATGGACTGTGTGAAGAAATACATAATAGTTTTCCAGTCACACACTACCCCTAAATATAGTGGCCCAATTCTCAGTGTAGTCTGAATCCTTACCATGGTACAGGACATGTCACAGTCTGCCCCTACAAAGGCATGCATCCAATAGACCAGCAGACAATGGAGCAGCGTGCTCAGTCAGATACAAAAGGAGCATAACACTTACATCTACCCCCCTCCATACACAGCCCAAATAACATGAACACATGACATGTGTACACAGTCTTGACAGTCTATCAACAATGTCCAGACATACACAGACCTCTCAAATGTACAATTCACCTCAGGATGTACAGGCTCAGGACTGATATCTATGGCCTCTTCCCTGTAACATGTCTATGTGTCTATTACATTATTGGGATGGTAGGAGGAAAGAAGGCATGAAATAATGATACTAAATATGTCTGAGCCTCATAGTGTGCATGACATCTGGACAAAGCCTGACATCATTTTGGGGACAGAGGCACAAACACAGGCATAGATTGGACATATTGCTGTCAGACATTTAGGCAATTGCTGATGTTACCAGGTTTGTTGTAACATATCCTTTATGAGGACTATGAGGTCAATAATACCAATGGATATTAGTATTTACTGACTGCATTCCACAGAGTCCCTGACTGATTTTCCAAGGACAACAACTGTTTGGGGAACAGACAAAACATAACAGGCAAACATGTGACCAGTCTATGGACAGCATGCCAGTGGGGAGGTATGTCAGAGACATATCACTGCCAGAAGGGATGTCACTCACTAAATGCATGTCCTCACAAACCCTGTCAACCTATCAACCCACCATGTGCATAACAGCACTGATGATGACATAGACTCTGTTCACAACTCTGGAGATATGTCCCTCATGTTGTTGTGCTGTCTCCAAATGTCCTGTCCTGCGAGGTATTCCCACCTACTGTGAATCTGTAGCCCACCATCTCTGCAATGTCCCTCACACAGACAAGTAAAAGGGACAATGCCCATATAAAGGCTGTCCCATTTGTTGAAGCTAGCAGCAGTGTCCAGGCCCACAACACAAAACTATGTGGTCATCTACATAGTTGTATGTCCTTAGCAATACCTGACATCTGTACATCTGCACAGAGGACAGACAGAAGGTGGACAGCAAACATGTTATGCATTGGGATGAATGTCCTGAAGGATAGAAGTCTGAAACCGAAATGTATGCCATTACTTTATGACTCCTCAATGACATGGCCAAAAAACATAGTACTCTACAGTTAATATAATAATATCATATTATCCAATAGAGGATACGTAAAAACATACAGATGAAACACTAAGAACAAGATAGTGTAGTACTCAAAGTCCCAGCTCTGCATGCAGAGGTGCATGGTTGGAGTACTACAATAGGCAATCTAATCTTACATGGAATAGCAGCAGTATCAAAAATACTAATTTCATAATACAATATGTGTGAAATCATATTTGTCCAGCAGTGTACTGTAGCTGGTGTAACATGGAAGTGTGAGTGCATATAACATGTGATACTACCCATCTATACAAAAATAATAAAAACAAAAAGCATGTGATACTACCCATGTATACCCAAGTGTCCTATGCAGTATAGTCACACCCTTTGCTACTGTAATGAGAGCACATAAAAGCATGTTATGTGCAGGAAATTAAATAAACATATTATATTATGTCATTACTCTTCTATTTTATGAGACTGGAATGTGAACAATGGTTACCACGGCTAAGCTATACTTAACAGGTTTACACATTGCTTAAATGTGAATGATAACCAGAAGTTAGCTTTGCTAAGCATATTTGCACACTGTTAAGCATTGGTAAGAGAAGCTTACACAGTTTAAGCGCCTATCGGTTTAACCTTGTTTTAGCACCGCTTAGTGCTACACAAACCCATGTAAACCTGCTTACAACTGCTTAAAAGTTCCTTAATCATTCTTTATCCAGTAGCCCTTATTCTGCCCAGCAACAAAATAATCAGCTGTGCTCAGTTTTGAGCCCAGGATGCTATACACAATAGTCACTGTAATTTACCACTAGGCCATCTTAGCTGTCATGTGTTTGATTTTTTTTTTTTTATATCATATCATACAGTCAGTTTACAATAGGAAAGACACACTGTGCAATAAGGAATAATTATCTACAAATATATACATGAAAAAAATATATTTACATATATGGAGAGACAGATAAATATGTGTGGAGATACACACACACACACACACACACACACACACACATATATATGTATATATATATATATATATATATATATATATATATATATATATATATAAATATATATAACAATATATAGAAATATTACTGATTGTGTGTGTGTGTGTGTGTGTGTGTGTGTGTGTGTGTGTGTGTGTGTGTATATATATATATATATATATATATATATATATACACTATATGTATATATATATATATATATATATATATATATATATATATATATATATATATATATATATATATATATATATATATGTATATATATATATATATATATATATATATATATATATATATATATACACATATATATGCGTGTGTGTGTGTGTGTGTATACATATTATATACATACATGTCTCTAAATGCCAATACAAACATATGCTGCTGATAGACTACCCATAACTGGGGCAGCATGCACAGTTGGATACGAAAGGACCCATGAAACTCACATCTGCTCCCCCAGTCCAAATAATAAGTGAACAGTTGGCTGCTACAAAATCATGGTAGGCCATAAATAATGGCCAGACATATACAGTGACCTCTTAGCAACACAACTACAACGAGTGAAGATAGTACACAAAAATACAAACAGCCAGTAATTCACACAGGTTGATTTTACTCTGATGTCTTTGCCAAAGCCTTTAAGGAGTAACACATTACAAGAAATACTTGCCTTAATTAGAAGAAGCATTTAACACTTAAGTACATTTAAATACACAGCCTCCAATTATACTCCTCAGTCAACCCCCTAGGGGATAAAGAATCACATTTAAGAACATGCATTCAGGGCCGGCCTTAGCTGAAATGACACTCTAGGCGAAGTAGTGCTCTGGTGCCCCTTAAGCCCCACCCACACCGCACTCAAGGAACACCCCTAAGTGAGCCATGTCCACAGGTAGGTCACTCCCACATCTTGCATTTTTTTAAATGCATGGAAAATCAAAGAATGCTTTGTCATACTGTAACAAAGATACCCTGTAATGTAGTTAACCTACAAGTGAATTCTTAATAAACCTGCATGATCTGTTCCTGCAAGTGAATTCTCCTTAATAAACCTGCTTGATCTGTTGCTCCTTCAAGATTTTATCTACAGTCATGACACAGTAATAAAACTGCTTTTTACAAAGTTCATTGATGTTTATGCATAGAACTTGTGTCATTTACTCTGGTGTGTATGACTTTGCCTAAAATGCCAGTTGGAAAATGGCTATAGCGTGACACAGTCACTGAGCACTGCATGATTCATTGCCTTGTTACCTAGCTTGAACTGGTCAAATTAAGTAGCAATTTCCACAAAAGTCTGTCATACCTCTTCCACTTCAATACAATTACACCGCTGAGAATGCAAGCTGGCAATATTCAATGAGTCTGCCTAGAATTTGCTTACAGAAACTAGTTTTTAATCTATCAAACCTGCATTAATTTACCTACACATGCAATGGATGCAAGCAACCCAAAAATGTGATTTTGTGCATCCATTCTGAGCAGGCTGCTTGCTTCTGCCTCAATACATCTTTTTGCAAATTCAGTCACAGCAGATGCGTTACACGTATCAATCATCGGGTTGTTTTCGTTCACATTCCCCACATAACTAAGATGCATGTTGTTTGCTATATTAATGACCATTCTGTACGTTTTACAGTACAGTATTTTCTATACCTTAGACTCATGAGGAACGTTTGAAGATGTACTCCTTGTTCAGAAAGTAATTTTCCATCTATAACAAATAAAAATGTTTACATATTGCCTTGTCCAGAGTGTTTTAGGGATATCATTCTTCAAGATCACGTTTCCTGACCCACCACTCATTTAAAGATTGATCTTCACAGAATCCTAACATGGTCATGCTTTCCAAGTTATATTCTTAAGTTTCAAATCCTGTGCTTATTTTTGAAAATGTCATTTACTTGCGTTAATGCAACTACATCCTAACATATTCCCTCTTATAAAGTGTATTCTCCACCCTAAAAATGAAAATGATCACATAAGTAACACAAGACTTAGTTGTGTTCCTCTTCTGTGACATTTCTATACCATTTAACTTTCTCACTGTACCAGTGTTGGGTTAAAATGAAATCTCACACTTTAGATTTTTTTCTTCCTAGCTGTTCATATCATGTAATGCGTCCTATTTAAAGTTTTCTGGCCAAGGAAAAAGCCCATAGAGCAAAGATTCACAGCTGCCTTCGTTCCCTTCCAAAAAAATCATAACCTGCTAAGATTCTGAGGATTCATAACTTTTACTACAAACTGAGGGCAGCTTAAGCAGCTAGAATGCTGAAAGTGCTAAAACCTAGATACCACTGATAGAACAAAACAGTGGCCAAGACTAAGTCCTTGACCTTCCAAGTTTATCAGTCGATTCCTAACTTTACAAAAAATATTTAATCATCATTTTATAGATGCAGAGAATATTGTTTCTTTGCAGGGTGTTTAAAATGTGAACATGAACGGACACTGAAAAATTCCTGAATGAGAAATATAAATGCAAAGCTAACATTTACTGCAGAGTATTATGATTTCACATTCTGAGCACACAAAACCAAAAATAAGTGGGGGAGCAAAGTCTTCAAGTTTAGTTTCATAGTTTCATAGTTTAGTACTAGGCTATCTGCCCTGGGGCATTTATAAGCCTAGCCATAGTGATGTGACTTTCGCCACCCCATGTAATGGTACAAAAGTGTACAGAGTACATTTAGAATACTGTGCCTCTGTCTAGAAGTGACACAGTGAAGACCCCCTTACATAATAGAATTAGTTTACTGTGCCTCTGTCTAGTAGTGACACAGAGATGACCCCTGGGGTAAACCTATGATCTCCCATCCACTCGTCAAGATTTCTCTTGAAGAGAGTCAGTGAGGGGCTCTGCCTAACATGAACTGGGATTCTGTTCCAGAGTATGGGAAGCCTCTGAGTTATGAATCTGTCCCTCCAGCATGTCCTATTCATATTTGTGCTGAGGTTTAAATCTTTAGCTCTCATGGTTCTGATGGATTTGGATTTTTTGAGGTGGAGCATGTCCATCAATTCCTGATTGGACATGGCCTTGTACGTCAGGCACAGATCACCTCTGAGCAGGAGGTATGCTACTGAATAGAGCTGGAGTTTCTTTAGTCTGGCAGCATATGACATATGTTGGAGACCCTTGATCCTCTTGTTGAGGTGCTTTTGGGGTCTCTCTAGCTGTTGCAAGTGCCGGGTGAGGTATATACCAAATGGGGCATTGTACTCAATCATGGGCCTGATAAGGGAGGAGTATAGGGGTACAATGACCTCCTTTGATCTGGATGTGAATCCCTTCATGATAAGGTGGGCAAGGTAGAAAGTCTTTCTAACCACTTTGGCAACGTGGGTGTCAAATTGTGGATGTTTTTAAAGAATGCAGTCAGTATTGCCAAAGATTAGTTTAGTAACAAACATTAATAGAAGTACAAGAATTCAATTCAAAATGCAGTTCAATGAGAGTTATGAAACTAATCTTTGGTAATACTCACTGCCTGCATTCTTTTAGTCATATCTCAACAGTGGCACACAACAGCATTTTGAATAAATTAAAGTGCATGCATGCATGCAGCATGCTACATTATTTTCTGGCGAGCTGAATTATCTTTTCATAAAAGGAGGTTTTCCTGACCCTAAGATAACATTTAAAACATCTGCAGACAGTTGGTACCTGAGCCTTTATTTTTATTAGTTCTTTTGTTACCTGGCAAGATTCATGAGGTACAGTTGCTGAGAAACATCCACACTATACATTACCTTGTGAGTCTTGCCAGGTAAGAAAAGAACTAATAAAAATAAAAGCCTAGAATTACCACCTGCCTGCAGATGTTTCTCTTCAATGAGCTTCAATTAGAGTAAAACGAGTGGAGCAGATATCTAATTTGGTCCAAATTACGTAAGATGACTCACTTGATTTGTATCACTAGCAAGTACTCCCATATCAAGAAGTTTATTTAAACAAGATTGCAATGAGAAACATATACATGACACTGAGGACACATGAAAAACTATCACTATAAAAAAAAATCACTAACTCACTCCATCACAAACTTCTTGCACAGCAACAGCTCCAGCACAAATTCACTTCTCTTGGGGGGAAAATACTGTAGTTATGAGCAGCGATGCATAATCCATTGAAAGGAAAACTTCTTAAAACCCTCATAGTTCTAAAAGACAATCTAGCTACATTTAAATGGGAAAAGGGGAGAACCAGATATAGTACAACCTACAAATGGACCATATGAAGGTACTACCCATCTTAGATACACTCAATTAGAAAGAAAATATCATGATTTCATATACAGCTATCTCGCTTTCTTTACCTAAACAGACTGCTTGGTATAAGAAAATACAAATGTATCATTTCTTTTCAGTGTTCCAGGGCAGTAAATCCTGCTCTACCCTAAGTCATTGACAATTTCTGTTCAGGCTTTTACTTCATATACAAACACAAGCAACCTAGAACTATATAGTCTCTGAGTTATGTAGACAAGTGATTTTACATAAAGGATGGTGATGTTGATTTCAGCTCATAAATTTACATTTTACACTGTATGCAGTTTTGGAAAGAACAGCACCACAGTACAAATTACTGCTGTTAGTACTCAACCTCAAGTTTTGAGGTTAAGTCATTTACTATGGTTGCTCTCTTTCTGGAGTTTGCATATTTACATTTGTTTCCACAGCAAAGTATCATTAATATGTATGTACCTGTGCCTAAATGTCAGAGAAAGCTCCTTCCACCCACAGAATGACAGCTTTAATTTACTATGACTAGAACAGAATGATACAGCATTGTCTACTTTATTGTATCTGCCTCACCGGATATTAAAATGACTATTCTGATTGACTGCCACTGATTATCAAAATTCATTGAATTCAGCCTTTGGCAAAACAGAATTGATTTAGCACTTTCAGATCGCCTATTGCACTCTGACCTTCTTGAAATTGTGAATAGGACTGAGGACTGAAAATTTAAAAGCAAACACTGCAACAAGTCTTTCCAGTCACATGCCAAAAATGAGTCAAGATTAATGAACTGGACAGAAGCTTTACAGGCAGTAGCCTGAACCACTCAATCTGTCTTCTTCATACTGTTTGCAGTAACAATCCCACAGAGAGCCATTGTGACTAGTTCTGTTTTCTATTATCCTAAGTTTTCTTAAACGCTTTAGTGAAGCACAACATGCAATAACATGGTACGCGGTTTTTACAGCTAAAACATTTTGTTATGTCGTCATTTAATCAAGAAGTATGCCAAAACAGCTCTGTATGCCCAGAAGTGTCAGCAAGATTATACCTTTTATTGGAATGTATTTTAGCTCCCTGACTTCACTTAACTTAAGCACAGAAATAAAAATCCCAAATAAAACCACTCTTTGTCCGCCCACGTGGTCGAGAACCAAGTCACCGATTCACGCACTTCAAATATCCAGGGGAAATAAAAAATCCAAAAGATCTGCCCGCCTCTATTTCATTATTGAAAAAAGAGATGAGATGCGGGCATGATCAAACTTTTATTCTATCAATTGGAGCAGCAGACAGGGACATCAGTGGTATAAAAGTATCATTGATTGGATGCTTTAATACTGACTGATCACATGGATGCAGGGGGAGAGAATGGAAGAACACAGCAGGGGACGGTGGTTTCTGCTATGTGCGAATTATGCTTTGGACTGAGGAAGTGGATGAGGGCGCAAACGCTACAGTACAGGGTGGAGAAGAACAGAAATTTAAGTAAATTAAACTTGCGCCCTTTATGAGGCCGGCCTGTATGGTGCCCTAGGCAGTTGCCTAGTTTGCCTATGCCTAAGGCCGGCCATGCATGCATTGATTCTGTACATAATTGTTCTTCTATAACTGTTAGACCAAACTGAGAAACAGACTTTTTCCAAAGCAGTACATTGTAACCCACTACACTTAATTACATGTATATACACAGACTCAAATTACACTACACATTCAACCCCCTAGGGGATAAAGTATCACATTTAAGAATTTAAACCGATTCTGTACATAACAAATTTTCTTTCATGACTACTACCCCCATGATGAGAATTATTGAAATGTACATCTATAGAACTGTCTTCTTCCTCATTAGTAGTATGTCTCACATGTTCTAACAGCCTAGTTTTAAAACACATGTTACTCTCCCCCACATAAAATATGTTACAAGGGCATCTAAGAGCATTCTCCATACACTTCTCCATACACCAGCCTCTTGAATGTACAGAGTTCCACATGTTGTCCACCCTTTCCCCTCAGCAAGAATGACAGAACAAAATAATGGTAGACCCTACTTATCAACCTCCTACTGTATGGCATCTGTAGCAAGCCTAACATAATTTGGGACAGAGACCCAAAGATAACACAAAATTCTGCTCGCAAGTATGGCAGGTGCAAATGGCCAAACAAAAGCACAAGTAATCAGATCAGATGGCCAACACCAAAGTGTCAAAAGCACACAAATTATTTATTAGTTAGCTCATAACATCATACCAGTTTCGGCATCCCTGCCTTCGTCAGTGATAAAAAAGCCCCCCTCCCCAAATTCACATGTCTGAACAGCTAAGCGATATACATACTAAAAAAATGACAAATGCTCTATACAGACACTCCATCTCCCATAGCACTCCCAAATTTTATTTTACTATTATTGACCAAATTCAGGGTCATAGAAGTAATAAGCTTGGCTGGCACTCCATCCTAAACAAAAAGGAGAAATACTGAATTATTAAATTAAGGGTACTTTTTTCCCCCTGGACTTAATGATCATTTATAATATATATTACTTATTGGAGGGTTATAGGAAGTGACTTAACAGGAAGGTGGAAGGGTTTCTCTATATAAATTGTTAGGTGCTGGTTTTGTTGCTATGTTATTCATCACTGAAGAAGGCAGGGATGTCAAAACCAGTATGATGTTATGAGCTAAGTAATAAAACATTTGTGTGCTTTTGACACTTTGGTGCTGGCTATCTGATTTGATTACAGAGGCCCAAAAACATGGCCATACTTTAAATATTGCTGTTATACACTGTAAAAAACTGGAAAACTTGCTGGTGTTACAGGGTTTGTTGTAACATATCTTTTCTGAGGGATATAAAGTCTGAAACACAAAGGGTGTTGGTATGTAGTGACTGAAATCACCAGGGTATGCTACTGATTTGTCAAGGACACTTGTCTTGGGAACAGATCAAACATAACAGGCATACCTCTGGCCATTATGTAGATATCCCTACAGTTGAGAGCTATGCAGACACAGAACTTTGTCAGACTGAAACCCTTGCAGAAGTAGCATATTCAGACAAACCCTGTTAAACAAGCAGTATTCAAAACATATAACAGCAATACTCACATTCTGCCCCTAAGTCTTGAATCTTCTCCACCATTTAGTTGGCTTGTCTCCACAGGTCTTGTTCTAAGAGGTATTAGCTCACACACCTCCAGGATCTCTTCTTCACATGTAAGGGAAAGGGCCAACGTCTAAATGGAGTACTCAATTATAGGAGTGCATTGCCATGACATTAGCTATTGGAATAACTACACAGCTGCACTGCATGCAATCAGCAACTAGGGAACACCAACTGGTGCTCAGGCTATCACATGGTCATGAGCATTACCTACAAAAGACAAGCTGCCAACTATTCAAACCAATATAAATAAAAAGAAAGGGATGGAACCAACAGAACCAGACACAAATATTGTAAAAAGAAAAGGCGTATTTGCTACAGAGTGAAACATACTTTATTCCAATAAAAAGGTGAGTGCTTTTGAGGTTATAATATCCAAAAACACAAGTACAAGTCCCAAACACAGCAAAACCAAAAATTCAAAAGGTGAATGAAAATAGCAGCCAGACTGCAGAGATGAATTCTTCTTTAATAGATTTCGATTCTGGTACCTCGGCCTTCGCCTTCACAAGGAATATTTTCCATACAAAAAATCAGTCCTTATAAACCATCAGAAAATTGCATGCTTAATTGAATTATTAACCAATTAACTAAATTGTGTTCTAAAACACTTGAAAAATCAAAAAACAAAATTTGCCAATTACTACATTAAATATGTGTATTATACAATTTAAATATTTTGCTTGACAAGCTATATTTTTTAACTTGAATTTAATATTAATATTAATGATAACATACACCCTAAAACCAAATAATGACACCCACATCATTTTCCTTAAATTTCTAAATTCAAACCATTTGGATATAAGGTGTTAAAATTGATAATACATCTAGATTCCATATTCAATAACCGTCTTGCAAAATCAGTCAAGTTGGAATTCGCCCCACTGGGTTTGCCCAAAACACTAAAAATTAACCCATTAGCCAGCCCCCCCAATAGTTTCAGGTGAATGGTATCATAAACAGGCTAAATATTTATATATATGATCTACTGATGACCAATCAAATTGATTATTCACTGTTCACATACTTCTCTGTTGAGTACCCCACTATACCAGTTATATATGGTCTACCTAAAGTCCATAAAGATCAGTTGAAACCTTCTCTCCGACCTAATGTGTCAGGTAGGGGATGGCTAACTGAGTCTATGTCTATATATGTGGAAAAACAGCTTAAGAATGTGTTAAATACTATAGACAACATATTGGGAGACAGCAAACAGTTCTTGGAGCAATTGTATGTTTGGGCCAGTCATATGAATGACACTGACATTAGTAATGTGCTCTTTGTAATACCTGATATGAATTCTCTATTCACAGTGATCCCCAATGATGAGGGAATTGAGAGCGTTAGGCATTTTTTGAGTAAAGAGAGTAAGTTTTCCACTACTAATGTTAATATGATTTGTGCCTTACTAGACTTAATTCTAGAAAATAATGTATTTTTGTTTGAGAATGAGTTTTTTCTCCAAAAAGTGGGGGTCACTATGGGCACAGCATGTGCGAATACATACACTAACATCATGCTGGCTTATTGGGAGGAAGAGATTTTTTTTGTTGTGGCATGTTTAAGCAATATGTCACCTTCTATAAACATTTCATTGATGACATCTTTTTTACATGGCATGGTGATGGTAGATCTTGTTGATAAGGGCACAGAGATGGCAAGAATATAGTGTATTTAGCCAAGTGTAACCTATGCAGTGCATTCTATATAGGTAAAACTAACCATATGCTGAAGGAGAGGGTTATGGAGCATTTGAATGATATACGTAATAACAAACCTACAAATGCATTGGCAAAGGATGTATTAGCTTGTGTTGCCCAACACAGTTTTAAGTTTTTAGTCTTACAAAAAATTAATAAAAGCCTTAGAGAAGGAAATCTTTATAATGAGACTGAATATATAGAGCTAAGATGGATAGTTGACTTTAAGGCTTATGTTCCACCCGGCCTGAATAGCGCTGTCTCTTTAAAGCCCCTTTTAAGAAAAAGGGGTTTGCCCCATTGATTTTTATTATATGTTTTTATTGCTTGTTTTATATATTTAAACTGCGAGTGTATATTTAGTTTTATTAAGGTCTAAAGAAGAGGGTAACCTCGAAAGCGCTCATCTTTTTATTGGAATAAAGTGTGTTTCACTCTGCAGCAAATATGCCTTTTCTTTTTACAACTATTCAAACCACCTCTGTTATAGACAGTCCATCAGTGCAAACCTGTAGTGTGAGAGAAAAAAATAAAAATGGGTATATCTGTAAAATATCCAGAAAAAAAGGTAAGTGAAACAAGTAAGCATGTAATTGATTGCAGTAGGTGATCTGTAATAATGGAAAATATGGGTTTTAAAGCATATGCCTCAACAAGACTTGCTGTACTAATGTACTGCTGAACAGCACTGATGGCCAGAACATGTGGCTCTGTCTGTACTGACTAGGCCAGCTACTGGGATGTTGTACATATCCATATGTTACCTTTGCATATAACTGTGATACACATTTTGTCTTGTAAACACAAGACAATTATACAGAGCATGTGCAGAGTAAAGTGTTGATGGAGATGTGTGTGTTGAACTGCATGTTATATACTGAGCTTGTACCATTCAACTGTCCAGTGTTCTGCACACTGACCATATGTGTGCCTCATATTTGTAGTCATTTACCCATAGAGTTGTGTTAAGTCAATCAAATCCTTGCCAAATCTGTGAAGACTGACATTACAACATCCCCCTCCATTGTCTGCTGACTTTTCCCATTCAGGATTGCCACAGTGGTTCATCTGTTCCCATTTCAGCCTGTCCTCTGAATCTTGCTCTCTCACACCAACCACATGCATGTCTTCTCTCACCACATCCAGAAGCCTTATCTGAGATCTTCCTCTCTTCCTCTTACCTGGCAGCTACATCCTTACCATCCTTTTCACAATATACTCAGCACCCCTCCTCAGCACATGTCCAAACTGATGTAATGCGGCCTCTCCACCACTGTCTCATATCCGTCCAGCATGGCCTGAGCCTGTCATATACACATTGCTAAACCTGTGCACCTGTGTCACACCCAGTGCAAATCATAACATATGTAACTCTGCCATGTGCAGCTCTGACCCTTGCCTTTTTGTCAATGCCATGGTCTCCAACCCATGTAACATAGGTGGTCTCACTACCCTCTTGTAGACCTTACATATCACATTTACTGGTACTCATCTGTCACATATCGCTCCTGACAGTCTTCTCCATCCTCTCCATCCTGCCTGTACTCTCTTCTACTCCTGTCCTCCATAGTCCTCATTACTCTGAAATGTTGATCCCAATCATTTGAACTCATCCACCTTTGCCAACTGTATTCCATGCATCCTCAACATTCTGCTATCCTCCCTCTCATTCACACAGATATTCTGTCCTACTGCTGCTGATCTTCATTCCTCTTCTCTCTAGACCATATTACCATCTCTCCAGGGTCTACAAAAGCTGTTCCCTACTCTCAGTACAGATCACAATGTCATCTGCAAACAACATAGTCAACGGGGACTCCCATTTGATCTTGTCTGTCAACTTGTCCATCACCATTGCAAATCAGAAAGGGCTCACAGCTGATCCCTGATGTCATCCCACCTCCACCTTAAACACATCCATCAATCCCAATGCAGACCTCAATGCTGTCACACCACCCTGTACATATCCTGTACCACTCTTACATATATCTCTTCAACTCATGACTTCATCATACAATACCACAACTCCTGTCTAGGCACCCTGTCATATGCTTTCTGTAGGTCCAGAGAGAGAGAGAGCAACTCCTGACCTTCTCTGTAGTCCACCAGTAACAGTCTCAGAGCAAATATTACAATGGTACTGTCATTTCCACGCATGACACCATACTGCTGACCAGTACTCTTCATCTCCCTGCATAACCTAGCTCCCACTACTCTTACCCATAACTTCATGCTGTGACCGATCAATGTTATCCCTCTATAGTTATCAAAGGTCTGCGCATCAACCTCATTCTTAACACCTTACCCAAGCACTTTCTCTCCACTCCTCATGCAACCTCACACTTCCCAAGATATCAGTAAATGGTCTGGCTAAGACACCACTGCCATTTCACCTAAAAAACCCAGTGCTTCCACAGGTGTGCAATGTGAACCAACAGGCTTGCCAGTATTCATCCTCTTCATAGCTATCCTTACATACTCCTTGTTAAGCCATTGCACTTCCTGAGTCACCATACCCACATCATCCAACATTCTCTTTCTCATTCTCTTCATTCATCAGCCTCTCAAAGTGCACTATCCATGTGCTCAACACACTCTCCATGCTTGTGAGCACATATACCTCATCATCTTTTATCACCCTTATCTGCTGCATATCTTTCCTAGTTCAGTTCATCTGTCCAGCCAATTTGTACAATTCTTTTCATCCCTCCTTAGTGTCCAACCTGTCATTGAACTTTTCATATGCCCATCCTCAGCCTTTGCCACCTCTCTCTTTGCCATGCACATCATCTCCTCATACTCCTGCCTACTTTTCCTCATCTCTATGACAATCCCACTCCTTCTTCCTCAACCTCTGTCTCTGTATACTGCCTAGTACTTCCTCATTCCACCAACAGGTGTCCTTGTACTGCTTCCTTCATCCACATGTCACCCCAAGCACCCGTCTAGCTGTCTCCCTTACCAGCTCTGCTGTACTTAACCAGATATTTGTTAGATTGTTAGATTGTCACTGCCATCCAGTGCCTCTCTCAACTCTTCCCCGAGCTCCACCTCACAAGCACATTTTCCAATTCACACCATTTGATCCTTGGTGCTGCCCTCACACTCCTCCTCATCTTGATCATCAACATCATCGGACATGCCAACATTCTCATAGGTTCATAGGTTGCTACTAGGCTATCGGCCCTAGGGCCTATACAAGCCTAGCCATAACAATTCCCTGGCTATATCATCCCACACTATTTACTTCCCTGGACCCCTATCTAGCAGGGCAACTGACGTGATCCCTGGGGTGAATTTCCTTTCTCCCATTCAATTGTCAAGGTTCCTTTTGAAAAGGGCCAAAGAGGCACTCTGCTTGGCATGTATGGGCAGTCTATTCCAGAGTCTGGGGAGTCTCTGGGTCAGGAACCTATCCCTCCAGCATGTTTTGTTTATTGTGATGACAAGGTTTAGATCCCTGGAGCTTGTGGCTCTGAGGGATTGGGATTTCTTTAAGTGTAGCATATCCAACAGCTCTGGGTTTGACATGGCCTTGTATGCCTAAATACACTTTCCCCTGTCACCGCTTTACAGTCTCCAGTCTCCTTCAAACTGGCACTTCTACATTGGATATATTCTACCTGTGTGCATCTTACTCCACTCTTGTATGTCACCCTATGCTTCTCCCTCGTATTATAGTGCGTATTCACCACAGCCATGTCCATCCTTTTTGCAAAATCCACTACCATCTCACTGTCTCCACTCCTTTTAACACCATAAATACTGATCAATTCCCCATCCACTCTGTTCCCTTCACCAACATGCCCATTGACATCTGCTGCAATGAACAGTCACCCTTGGGTACAGTCATCACCATGTCATCCAACTGACATCACATTTCTCTTTCTCATCCATCACACAACCAACTTGCATTTCATATGCACTAACAATAGACATCATTACACCATCAGCTTACAGCTTCAGAAACATCACTCTATCAGACACTTAAAACATCCTCCAAAAACATCCTTGGCATACTGTTCCTTCAGCAGAAGCCCTACCCCCTTCCACCTCCAGTCCACAAGTGGATAGCACAGTTGTGACCTGCCAATCCATACACCCAACCATGATCCCCTTCCATGTGGCCTCTTGCACACACACAATATACCAACCATCCCCTGGTCATCATATCAGGTAGCCTGGTTGCTATACCACTCATACTGCTAACATTAACAATTCTTACCCTCAGTACAACCCTACTAGCCTTTCCCCTCTCTTCTTGCCATACGACTGTTGGACATCCCCCAGGGGTGCCTGTCAGTGCAAAGGCTACTGTGCTATTGAATGACTCAAGTATGTTAAAGCAATATTGAGATACTGTCACTGATTTTGTCCCATTGCACCCATGTATGCATGGCATCCTACAGATGTCCTGCTGCAACAGGTTGTGAGGGATGACTGCACAGCAAGAGTGTGAATTTAGTGTACCATACTGAGCTAGAATAGACATGAATGTGAGGTATTAGCTATGCACATGTCAGTATGAGTAGGTGTATGTGTCCACCTAATGAAAATGCAAAATGTCAGTTAAAGAAGCTGTACATTTTGTACACATGTGTAATCTTAGTTACTATACACCCAAAAGAGTGACATTTCTACAGCAACTGGCTGTTCCATTGCCCTGACACAGCCATGGTTATTACAATAAGCATGATTATCATTACTAAATTGTAGAGGTGTCCAACTGTGTTATGACTTTGTGGCCATGCTCACTACAAACAACTGATTGAACACATACATGACTGTATGGACTCAGCAATACCTTACTTGTCATAGCTGCCTCCACCAACGTAGAGTAATCCCCTTTGCTGGACAGCAGCATTATACAAACCACAGACTTGGTCCCTATAGTGGCTGTACAGGGCAAAGTAGGGGCAGGAACCAACCTAGCATCAAGTCAGCCATTGTTGGAATAAGCATATAAGGTCACAGGTGGATTGCTGTAAGCCCAACTATGAGTACAAATTGGAGACATCCACCAGGGACACTCACAAGGCCATCTTCCCATATGTTTGCAATCTCGGAGGCAACATACCAACCCAACCTATAATAGTGGCCAATCAGATGACATACACACACAACATAGCTACAGGCAACCTGATGCAGATAGTGTTAGGGGAAACACCCCCCCAGCTCAAAATTACTATAGGTGGATATCTACTGCACCCACACCCCTCCCCTCATCACCAGTGAGGAGGTACATACTGCCTACTGAAAGGCAACAAATGTAAGTATCCATGGGATGTCATATCATCCCTGTCTGCATCCTACATGGACTCAAGCATGTGCTCCCAGCTGCATTACACACTGTAGTCACACCAGGCCGCAGCACCATCCACACACCACCCGCATAGAAGATGGCTAATTTCATCCATTTACACAGACAAGAATGAGGAATGATGGATTATGCAAACAGCTTGCCCTCACTGAGGGCAATATGACTCATCAGGACCAGGAGTGCAATGTGAGCTGATACTGTGCTGATAGATTACAGGGGTATGGTGTGGTTGTGAGTGGTGGCTACTGGTATGGTTGTGAGTGTTGGCTACTGGTATTCAAGGTACATGTGCATTTACTGGACATACTGTTGCCAAATGTATGGGGTCCTGGGATGTGTTTCCCTGTTAGTGACTACTAGATGCAATGTCATATCACCAGAGGGAGACCTTTTCACCAGTGGAATGCAACCTGATAATGGAAGCCATAATACAGAACCACACAGTATTGTTGGACCAAAGCCAGCAACATCTGCAGGAGTGGACCACCCTGTGGGATGACCCTGTCCACAGGGTAAATTATGTGGGCCTGCAAGCATGTGCATATGAGCAGGTGTGGCATCATGCCACCAACCTCATATGCCATGCCTGGCAAAGGGCTGCTACCATGGCCAGGGACCCCACAACTACAGATGAGAGCCCAACCATGCATCCCTCACTGACACCAAATGAGAAGGACCTTGCCAAGCTTGGGCAACCCATCACAGTACAACACCAGGGTACAAAGCCCCATTTTCTGGAGGTGGGTGGCACCCACACAATAGACTACTGTATGAGACATACTTGTATCTGTACAGTATCTACATGCATGTGCCAGGTCAGATTGCAGTTGTGGATGGGGATTTCTAATGCACAGGAGTGCAAATCTATGGTGAAGGACAGCAAATTGTGTAGTATTGCGTGTTTACTGTAAATGTGCAGACATGCTGCATCCATCCTTTACTAAGGGCACATGTGAGT
Source organism: Protopterus annectens (assembly GCF_019279795.1). Lineage (NCBI taxonomy): Eukaryota > Metazoa > Chordata > Ceratodontiformes > Protopteridae > Protopterus > Protopterus annectens. The sequence continues at coordinate 1,029,590,540 of NC_056745.1, read as the reverse complement.
CTGCTGACAATACCTCTCTCTCTCAACTACATAGGTCACTCTGGTCTGCATGTGGGATAGCAGCCTGAAGCTGGTGAGTATGGAATTGTTCATCTGTGCTTTGGCAGTGCCTTAGTCATGTAGGTGGCATGCAAGTTATCATGCACACAATATGACTAATAGCCATATTGCTTTATGTGCATGTTCACTTGTGGTGGTCATACCTCTCAACCTGGAAACATCAAAAATCTGGACAAGGCCCATGAAAAATAGGTACAAATCTGTACGCCGATTAACGTAAAATTTGCATACATAATTATGTAACCCCACCCACTCCAATGGAATTATGGGATACCAACTTCCAAATGCAAACTGAAGAACCGACAACCAAACTATGGCACCAGAGTCCCCCTACAGCCATTCCAATGTCCCATTACCTGGCTATTTCTCCCCATTTACCATAAACACAAATGTGTGCAATGCATGCATACTGCTTTACTTCTATAATGATTAATTGGATTTTATTTTTACATTTTATAGTGCAATGCACAAACACTAATTGATATCTGCTAAACAAAGCAAATTGGCAATACTGTCTCAAAATGAAAATAGACTTGGCATTAAAACTTCTCTGCCCTTGAGACTTACATTCATTGAAACCCACACCACATCCAAAGAAAATGCATCTGGCCAGTGGTGGATAAAGATTACCTTTGGACTGTTTTCAACTCATAGGCCCCTTGCACAACAAACATACATGTGTTCTTTGATACACCTTCCTGACTGTATTAAATTACATCCCTCGTATAATACAGCACACTTTTTATAGCGCATTTTAAAATTTATTGTTTTGAACATTTTTCCAGTAAGCAATGAAACAAAATGCATGAACCAATAATGACAAAACTGCCCAATTCAGAAAATTTCCATTATAAAAGTCTACTCAAACTTCTACAATCCACCAGTATCAGTAAATATGAACAATCTCTGCAGAAGTAAAAATCATCTAAATAAATCATAGGCCCCTTGCACAACAAACATACATGTGTTCTTTGATACACCTTCCTGACTGTATTAAATTACATCCCTCGTATAATACAGCACACTTGTTATAGCACATTTTAACATTTATTGTTTTGAACATTTTTCCAGTAAGCAATGAAACAAAATGCATGAACCAATAATGACAAAACTGCCCAATTCAGAAAATTTCCATTATAAAAGTCTACTCAAACTTCTACAATCCACCAGTATCAGTAAATATGAACAATCTCTGCAGAAGTAAAAATCATCTAAATAATTCCACATTAAAAAGATCTGACGCTAATGAAAAGGTTGCTGCTAGCAAACAATTTAATATTTCATTGTTTCATCTACAAATAAAGTGCCTCTTGCCCTTGAGGAATAAATTGTCTATGTTACATTAAAAATGATAAGCTAGTAATATTGCAATAGGGAATGGAAGCCACACTGATAACAGGTTCATAGTTACTCGGTATCTCTGCTAAAGAGGACATTCTCAGGACTGCAGAATCCACCCCCTTTAAAAGTAGAACACAGTACAGTATCAGCAATCCATCTACATATTGTGAAAATATAACCCACAACCTTCTGCATCAAAAGCTAGTATTCTCCTGTTGTGCTAAAGAAGTAAGGCCTGCAATATGTAATCACCATTCAAAAGAATTAATGCCTGCAATAAGGAATCACCATTCAAAAGAATTAATGCCTGCAAGCTGAGCTGTTAAGTAAAAGGAACCACCATTCAAAATAAGCACAGGAACAAAGTAAAGCTACCAGTTCACACACGTTATGCCTGCAAGCTGAGCTGTTAGCCTAAGTAAAATGAATCACCATTCAAAATAAGCCCAGGAACAAAGTAAAGCTGCTGTTTCACACAAATTATGCCTGTAAGATGAGCTAAACACACACACACTCACAAAAGTAGTTAATTAAAGTTGCCATTTCTCTTAGCACTAATGCCATTGCCTGCAACTGAGCTAAACAAAGAAAAAAAGATGCCATTTCACACATGTTATGCCTGCAAGCTGAGCCATTAAGAAAAAGGAATCAGCATTCAAAACAAGCACAGGAACAAAGTAAAGCTGCTGATTTACACACGTTATGCCTGCAAGCTAAGATGTTACGTAAAAAAGAATCACTCACTATTCAAAAGTGGTTCAAGAAGCTGCCATTTCTCTCAGCCGCAATGCCTGTAAGCTAAACATACTCTCAAAAGTTATGCCTGCATTTTGCAAGCTGAGCTAAGCACATTAAACAAAGTAAAGAAGCTGCCATTTCTGCAAGCTGCTGCTGAGCCGTTAAGTAAAAGGAATCACTGTTCAAAGGTAATGCCTGCAAGCAGCTGAGCCAAGCACAGTAAACAAAGTAAAGATGCTGCCCTTTCACAGACACACGCACACACTGCATTTACCGGCTTTACACAGCAAAGTACCTTCTGTCAATGGTCCTTTCTGTCTGGTTAGTCATCCCTGCAACAGACACTTTCAGCTCTGCAGTTGCGAGTTGAAGAAATCCTGCCCGAACGGCAGTTTGTTCATTAAACAGCAGAGCAGGCACTTCCTGCCCAAACTGTAGTGCATTCTGAGTCCGACTGGCTTAAAAATTAAATAAATCCTCCTGCCGTGGCTTAGAGATATCCTGTGTTCTGCCGCCTGAATGGCAGTCCACCATTCAAACAGACATATGGCATGTTGACATAGCTGACATCATCGCGCATGTGATGATGTCAGCTCCAAAAGCGTGAAAATCAAAAAAATACTTTTGAAAAATCAAAAATAATGGGGTGCCACTTGGGAATCGTGGCAGCCCATTATTGGGACCCCAAAACTCGGTAAAATCCGAGTAATTCGGGACAGTTGAGAGGTCTGCTGGTGGGGTTAATTGTACTGCATCACAGTGGTCACCACATGGGCCTATATGAAGAGAATGCAACACTCCTGTAGTATACTTCACAACCTGTCAATGCAAGACATCTGGACAGACACCAGCAAAATGTGTTGGACAAACTGACAAAGGTAGGGACATGTGTGAAACATTACTGCTATACAGTGAATATAAAATGTATACACACACCTGTTAAGATGCCATTTGTTTCTGATATACACTGATTGAGACCACAATATGTCAGTCCACACATTTCCCAACATTTAATGTGACCCATGACATGAACAATTCACTTGTAAAAACAAGCATCTGGATTCATGTATTGCACCAACAAGCCTGGACAAGTGTGAGGATAGCAGATGCTGTATCAGTATGCTGTTTCAATCAGGTATGATACCTGATGCTGCCATATGTGTCAGTACACTTACTGTGGCCTATTTGGCAACTATATCACATACATTGGAATTGTAAAGGCAGACAGAGCACTAATAGGTTCCAAACATCTGGATGTTCCAGATACATCTGTACAAAGGACTTACATGGCCTGTACAATGGTTTCACATGCTGCATGTGAGGCAGATGCCATTGCCACACTATATAAAGTAATAGCATCCGGAGCTGGTCACCTGCCATGTATGGTACACACATCAAAATGGTATCAGTCACACAAGATATGATACACACACACACACACACACACACACACACACACACACACACACACACACACACACACACACACACACACACACACTGAGATTAGAACTCCTACCTATCTATTTATGTCTACTATAGTGTTATACAGTTATCAGATACGCCACGGAGATTACACAATTTCGCCTCATCCAAAGGCACTTGTAAGGTAAATGACATCAACAGGACTACTAAATTAGGATGTGTATGATAGTACACAACTCAGAATGGTATAACCTTCACAGTACATGATTCTCACACAAACAGTTGTCAGTACTGAGATTAGAATGCCTGCCTATATAGTTATTTGTATTATGCAGTTAGCAGACATCACACAGCTTACACAATTTCACCTTGTCCAAAGGTACTTCTAAGGTGAATGACAACAGCACTAGTAAAGTAGGGTGGAGGAAGTGTAATGGGTGGTGCACACACACACACACACACACACACACACACACACACACACACACACACACACACACACACACACACACACACACACACACACACACATACACACAGTTGCCAGTATGGGGATTAGAACTCCTGCCTATTTAGTTATGTCTAGACACACACATACACACACAGTTGCGAGCATGGGAATTAGAAACTCCTGCCTATCTAGTTATGTCTACTATAGTGTTATGTGGTTATCAGACGTGCCTCGGAGCTTTGACAATATCATCTCATCCACAGGTATTTTTAAGGTGAATGACATCAGCAGGACTGCTAAATTGGAGTGAGAAGAAGTGTAAAGGGTGGTACACAAGTCAAAATGGTATAACACACACAGTACAGCATTCTCACACACACACAAACAAACACACAGACTTGCCAGTATTGAGATTAGAACCTTGCCTATCCAGTTATTTGTACTATAGTGTTACACAGTTACTGCACATGCTACAGAGCTTACTGGACTTACAACTGGCTAAAGGTGCTGATAACTGCACAGCTGAAGTAAAATATTACAGGTGGCAGGAAGTCTGCCTTCAGGTTCGCCCATACATCTTGCTAGTTCTTTCTGTCTTGCACTTCAAATACCATTATAGCTTTGCACTTCAACAGGTTATTGTATCAATAAGTGTATCACACCTGGGAGCCATCACCAGTACTTGTTCATCACGGAATTAGCCCCAGTACTTACTACTTATGACTACCCCTCCTGACATGATTGAAGTGCGATTCTCTGTGCTTTCACCCATTAACCTGGTGCACTTGTCCATTCTGAGCCACTGTTGCAACTGCCTCATGTACACAGACAACTGTCTCCTCTAAACTCCAAACACTCAGACCAGTGAGAGTTACCCCTATATCACCAAATGTGGAACTATGCACTCTCCAGCAAAGACTGGACTAGCTGGTCAAGAGGATACGATCAACACCTGCACCACACCTTGTCGACCACATAGCGCACCACGACACCCACTATGACAGCCCTGACATACACCAAAAAGCCACACACCCACCTTCATAGAGGTACTCAATGGACATTTACACAAACAGCTCAGACCAGCAAGACAGACACCCACTCAGATAACATGACATAGCACATGCCAAAGGACACATATTTCACCTGCACAGTGTTCCCTTCACACTAAGCTCCTAAGGCTGACCACCTTGCACAATATAGTGATTATGGGTGAGTCAGCACTGTGGCACACAGATGTCCCACTCACTATGTTGATTATGGAGGAGGTATCAGCCAACTATCTATCACGTGCCAGCATCCAACATATGACAAACCCAGTCAGGCCACTCCACAACAGCTAGAAATATCACTCTGTCATCATCCATGTGGGTGTGAATGACTTGAGACACACCTCCCTGGGCTACATGACAAGAGATATGGTTGAACATTCAGATTATGTGGACCAGGCAGGTGTGACAGTAGTCCTGAGCAGTATACTACTATCACCCAGAATGATGCTGCACTACTATTAGCAGATAATTGACTGCAACATAGGCTACATGTTGTGTGTCATTCTCAGGGGATCCAGTATCTCTCTGCTTGGGATAACATGATTGATAGACCTCAATGCCTTGCCAGAGATGTCCTAAATCTGTCAGCCCTGGGATTCCAGGTACAGGATAAGTGTCTTGCCACCCCTATAGTGCTTTATTAGGCAGTGTTCCAAATCAAATTACCACCATAACAGCTAGACATGTATGCAATCTGCGGGTCATGCTGCTCAACAGTAGACATCTAATTGTCAAGATGCAGTCACTCAAAGCACTCCTCAGAGTGGAGGACATTGACATTTGTGCTGTAATGGAGAGGTGGTTCACAGCAGCAGACAGCAGACCTGCACTAACAGGCTATGATGCATTCCACAGCTGTCAGCACCAAAACATGGACCACACCTTCACAGGTGGTGTTGTCTCCATATTCATAATGGATATGCACACCTCCAGACTAGTATCCCAGCAAAATGCATTGGAGGTATTTCCAGTAAAACTGACTTTGTGGAATAGTGCAATCCACACCATAGCCTGCTATTGGTCCCCAGGTAGGTCCCTAGACTGTCAATGCACATTCCTCAACACCCTGGCATCTATGAAGGTCCAACCCAACACTGACATAGTAGGAGACTTCAGCTACCCCTCCATCACCTGGGGAAAGTAGTCAATCACCAGTACTCTGGCCCAATGCTTCATGGAATTCATCAGTTCCAATGTCCTGGACTGGCTCATACTGACCCCCAGTAGAGGATTCAACAACCTTGACCTGTGTTGATTATTTACATATGGGACTGTTGCTTGACCACAGTTGTCAATCCCTACCTGGTCAGATCCAAACATGATGTAATCAACATGGAGTGCTCAACATCTCACCCATACCCCCCACAAAGGTAACCACCTTGCAAAACCTCTTCAATGGAGACACTGCAGTCATATAAACAGGGGTGGATGACTTCACTGCACCCATGCCAATGTGAAATAGCTGCATGACAGTCGTATCATACACATATGCACTGCACAAACATCTACATGAATGCATGATACTAGCCATAGCCAACAGATCACAGACACTATCCTCCAAACACTGGAAGCCAATGTGATGGTCCCCTGCCATTACTACAGTGTACAACAGAAAGAGGACACTGTTGCAGAAAAAGGTGGTGTCCCAAGACTGGTGAACCTTCTTATTAGCCTCAAACACAACCTGGGATCCCCCATGGAATCGACTACAGGTGGCTATGAAGGCAGAATTGCAGCAGACACTGACAACAATCACCAAAGCCTTTGATAGTTATTTCAACAACCTCCACAGCAATTACCACATGTGCTGTGAGTTGCTGCACTATGCTAATTCCTATCCTGAGACAACAGATATTGGCCACAGTCTTGCCAACACATTCAATGCCAGATTTACCCCTCTCTCCCCCAGGTGACAATCACAATGGCAGATGAATGCCAGGCACCCAGCATTACTGCAGCCCAGGTTAGACCTGCATTGTTCACAGGCAATGATACTGCTTCCATGGGACTCCAACATATATGTGGCTGTGTTCTACATGACATACAAAGAGACCTGGCACCACATCTGTGTGCCCTGGTCAGTCAGAGCCTCACCTCAGGCTTTGCTCTTCTAAAATGGTACAATGCTGCAGTCATTCCTCTCCATAAAGGGGTGGCATCTACAGACTCTGGGGATTATTGGGCACTTAGCCTGACAAATCTACTATGTATGGTTATGGGTGCATAATCGGGGACTAGATTGACCAAGATATGGGTGATCTCCACACTCTGGACCCCACACAGTTTGGCTTTGTGAATGGCAGATAATGCCTGCTCAACCTGGTTGACATCTTTCAGTGAGTCACCAGGCCTGTGTATGACAGTAAGGCACTGCATACAGCCTACCTCAATCTGGCCAAGGCTTCTGATAATATTCCTCAGTTAGGGATTATTGATAAATCCAACAAACTAGGCATCAACCCTTATATCAGTGGGTGGTTTGCAAATTGGGTCACAGAACACACAGTGTGACAGTGATGAACTCCAAGTCAGACTGGTAAGCAGTCATGAGTGGATTCCCACAGGCATCAGTACTGGATAGTGCCCTGTCCAGCATCTACTTCTCAGGAGTCCAGCCCAACACAGAAGAACTCTGGCTGACCAAGTTCACAGAGGACTGCAAGCTGGGAGCTATCATGAACTCCACAAGTGATGTAGACATCCTACAGAAAGGTCTCACTGAGACCAATGAGTGGTGTGGAAACCATGGCCAGAAGCTTAACACCACAAATCGGATCATCATCCCCTTTGGTAAAACACTCAGTTCCCACTAAGTTCCATGTCAGTGGAAGACCAATGAACACTGTAGGCATTATAAGAGATGTGGGGACACAGGTTGATAGCAAGTTCTCCTTCAAGCACCACATTGCCACTGTGGTCAGGAAGTTCTTCTATATGGCACATTGCATTACCAAGGGGATTGCATCCAGGAAGACAGAGGTAATGATCTCTGTCTACTATTCTCTCATTAGACCACTCCCCAAGTATTATGGCCCATTTGCCATGTACCTCATTAGACACCTGCTACAGTTGGAGAAGCCACCAAAACACGTCACAAAGGGGTTCCTAGGCATTAAACACACATCATACACAGACAGACTCAGAAGACCCATGGTATCCTCTGTGTCATATCAGCTAATTAGCAGCTATCTGTGTTTGATTTGCAAAGCCACATCTGACCCAGCTGGTTTAGAAATGCTACATATAAATCTATCCACAGCATACATTGTAGAGACCTCTACCTCAGTACCACAATCACAACAACATGCTGGTGGGACAGGTCCCTCACCAAGAAACTGCACATGCCCTGGAATACACTTCCCATACAAGTTATGCAAAGCACCTAGCTGACCCTGTTCTAGAGAAATCTTAATGAGTGGATGGGTAATAGACAGTTCAACCCAAGGATCACTGCAGTGGCTATACTTAATACAGGCACTGGGACATAACATCGGATGGCACAATGGCATGGCCCTTCTATGTGCTAGGTTTGTTAAGGCTCCTGGGCCATTACCTACTACACACTTGTGAACCTGTAAGGAGAATGACATCAGCAGGACTGATAAAGCAGTGCAGTTGGTGTTAAACGTATCAAAACACTCTGTCCTACAAGCAGACACACATATTTGCCAGATGTAAGAATATAACCCCTACCTAACTAGTGATTTGTACCATAGTGCTACACAGTTACCTTACACACTACAGAGCTTACTTGGCTGAGAGTTGACCTAAGGTGCTGATATGGGGAATGACATCAGCAGGACTGATAAAGTAGTGTAGTGGGTGGGAAATGTATCAAAATCCTTCTGCTTACAAATACACAGTAGAACCCCTGCCCAACTAGTAATTTGTACTACAGTGTTAAGCATTTGTCACATGCACTGTGGAGCTTACAGGGCTGACACCTGACCAAGGTTGCTGATAAGGGACTGACACCATCTGGACTAATAAGGTGGGGCACTGTGAAATGCCGTGGGTGGGAATGTCATAAAACTGTTTCACCTATAAACAAGCAAACACACAACTCCCGCAGTCTTGCACATACCACTGTCATACACACACCCACACACTTCTACATGTTCCAGGACTGAGATTAGAACTCCTATCTAGCTCGTTATTTATATCACTGTGTTATGCAGTTATCACACATGCCAAAGAGCTTATGGGGCTGAGGCCTGAAAGAAGGCCCTTCTAAGATGACTGTTATCTGCAGGACTGCTAAAGTAGGGAAAGGGGAAGTGTACTGGGTTTGAATGGACCCAAAAGCTTTTAGTTTTAAACACATGCACACACTTTTACATTTGCCATGAATGAGATTAGAGCTCCTACCTAACTAGTTATTTGTACTATTATGTTATGCAGTTATCGCATGTGCCACAGAGATTATGGGGCTGAAGCCTGACAGAAGGCACTTCTAAGAAGACTGATATCTGTAGGACTGCTAAAGGAAGGAAAGCAGAAGTGTACTGGGTTTGACTGGATCAAAAAGCTTTTAGCTGTGAACACAGACACACACACACACACACACACACACACACACACACACACACACACACACACACACACACACACACACACACACACACACACACACTTTTACATCTGCCAGGACTGAGATTAGAACTCCTACCTAAGTAGCTATTTATACTACAGTGTTATGTTGTTATCGCACGAGCCACAGTGCTTATGGGGCTGGGTCTAACAAAAGTGACTTCTACGGTGACAGACATCTTCAGGACTGCTAAGGTGGGGCAATGTAAAGTGCACTGGGTAGGGAAGGCCTGTTCATTCCTAGATCCTACTGACATTTCTTAAGTGTATGAGCATCCCCAGTGTGTCCTTCTGTAGTACATGTGGGACTCCATTCCAGGGATTGTTGTACTCCAGGCTGGTCTGTTTTGTGCTACAGCCATACCTCTCAACCTGTTGGTGCAGGATATCTAGAGATAGCCTATCAAAATGTGGGAACAATGGGCCATACAATGATTGTGACAATTTCTCTCCATAATGTATGGGTTGCTAGGGATACAGGGCTTGTTTTAGCAGACATCTGTCATATATGCCATTTGACACTGTCATGTATTGTTTCAGTACCTTGTGACATACCTCCTCAGATTATCACAGTGATTTACCAGAGGAATACAGGATGGATGATACACACACAGTTTATGGGCCAGTTGCTATGCATTCTTGCACAATCCAGCTTGTTGAGGGGTGTGCCTACAAGCAATTGACTGCTGGTGCTGTGGAAATAGTCCAGCACCTTGGTGATATATTACAATGGTGGAATCTCTGTGCATTTATGTTCTGGCCTGGTCTGATTTGCAGTCCACAGTTGGGTAAGATAAATCAGACAGGATCAGGGTGACAGGCAGATTCCAGATAGATCTGTAGGGGATAGGATATATGGGTTGTGTGTGTCCTAGGCAGATATGTTTGCCTATAGCTACCAGTACTATTGAGTTCTCCTCAATGGTTGACTGCACTTGGAGGGTCTTGTGTGTGTCAGACTGTATGACCAGCCTGGAGGTGTGTGTTTATCACACATATATGTATGGCCCACTTCATTTTGCTTTGATGGCCACATGTTGGGGTCAGGATGTTGCATATGATGAGTGATCAGGGAGGATGTGCTACTCCCCATGGCTGTGGCCCAGGGTTCTGTGGATGCAGACATGTCACCATATTCCAGGGTTAGGCCTGCCTGCAGTGAATGCATTCCCATGTTTAAACTCCTAGCCCTGCCTCTCGACCGTACAGGGTATCACATAATGTCCACATCCATGACTCATATATCTTGTTGGTTACCCAAACAGGTGTGGTTTTCCAGCAAAAGTGTTTTGCAAATCACTCGGGGTTGAACTCAGATATTACTGACAGCTGATATTGCAGTTTCAGACTTCGTACCCATCAGACATTCCATGCTATTACAAATCGTTCCATCAACTTTATAACATTATTAGAGCAGTATTTCACAGGTGTCCATCTCTTGGGACCTTCATCACCTCATTATTCATGGCTTTGTCCCAATTTCTGGCTCCCTGAGGTGGGCAGGTTTGCTCCTAGCAGTTGTCAGAATGGCCTTTCTTTGCATTTTGTGGATTGTGTTATGTTGGTGTTATGGACCCCATGACACTCCCTAAAAGGCACTGTGGGTGAGGCATAGGAATTTGCCAGAGGCCTGTAGGCCAGGTGTGACAGATGTAGGCCATCTGTAACAGGGCAGTGCATTCTGACAATCATATGTTCCCAGGCTGTGGGCAGGAGACACCCCTGAGATGGCACCAGTAAGTTGACTGTGATTGTTACTAAAAATTGCTTTCTGTTACTATTGCACCATGACTCTGGTTGACAGCTGGATGCTGCTTAAGTCTAGGAACATCTTACTGCATTTCTATGGGACAATGAGGGGGGATAACACGACTGTACACGATACACATCTGCACAGACTGTGCTGATATTTGCTTAACATTTTGGTCCCATGTAGCATAGTGGTGTGCCCTATCTTTCAGACTACAGGCATAACAGTATCAACCACAGGTCAGATTGTTCTGGCATAGGCATTTGTAGTTTCAGACTTCTTACCTTTCAAAGCCATACTGCCACTGCCAGACCTGCTGTGATATCACTGTATAAAAGTCTCTGGGTGGGGATTTCATGGATGTCACCATGTTGAGGCCTTTGCCAAGTATTTCTTTATGGTTGTCTACAGCTGATCTGCTCTGTGCTGTTGGTGGTGGGTATGGGACCCCCACTTTGACATCCATGCATGTGACCCCCAGTTATTTGGCTCACCACATATACTGCAGTGGTATTTCTTGACTAGGGTGGTACTGCATGGTGTTGGTAGGACACTACTGGGGATACACATCCTGCTGTCCCACAGAGCTGTCAGTTGTCTGATGCTATCCCAGTTAGCCACCAAATTCCATTACATGCTTGATCAATGTCATAGATATGCTATCAGAAAATTCCAGTCCATTAGTTTATTTTGTTACAGAGACTGGCTTACCTTGTGCCTGCAGCTGTTGTGAGGGTGGTGCTTGAGGGCTGACTATGCTGGATGCATGCAATACACCACCTATACATGGTCAATTATAGGTGGTGTGATGTTTGGCATCCATTTTACTGTGAGTGTTTGAGTCAGACAGAGAGAGAACGAAAGATCAGTCCCTTGGGGCCTACAGTGTCAGTGCATGTGCTATGCGTTGCTGCTTTGCCAATGCCAGGGCATACTGGGCATGCCTCTGTCTGTCTACAGGGGCAGGCTCAGGAAGTTCCTCCTCCTAGTCACTCTGTGCTTGTTTAGGCCTTGGCAATGGTGGGGGGGGGGCTGTGTGGCCATTCCCCATTTTGTTCCTGCTGCAGCTGTTTCTGCAGGAACATACTATGAACATGTGTGCACATGTGCCTGGAGAGTTCAGCAAGGCTCCACCGGATATGTCAAGGCAGTGGAACCGTGACTTGAGCATCCCGAGCACATGCTCTATAATGATCCTGGTTTGTGCATGTGCCTCATTATGGCATTCTTGTGTGGGTATGTGTGCATTTCTGATGGGAGTCATCATCCACGGCTCCAGTGTGTAGCCAGCATCCCCCAGTAAATGGCCATATGAGATTCCCCCCTGGCAAACCACTGATACAGCTGTGAGGAATGCCAGATGTGGGAGTTGTGATAGCTTCTAGGGCATCCAGCACACACATTCATAATGCCCTGGGCATCGCACATGACCTGGCAGTTGATGGAGTCTAACCCCTTTCTGTTTATGTAGACCCTACCCTGGTCACAAGGTGGTGCTTTGATGTAGATGTGCATGCAGTCTGTGGCACCCAGTACCTCCGGGTAGTCTGCTATATGGTGGAATAGATGCATATTGCGGGTCCTCTCCTCATGGGGGTGGGGAATTTAATGTGCTCTTTGGCATGTGGTCGCATGGCATCAAGGAAATGGTAGAATATCCAGGACACAGATGCCTGTGAGATCCCCCATGATATCACCAGTTGGTCTTTGTAAAGTACCTGTAGCTAGTATTCTTAGAGCTACACATACCTTGGTATCCATTGGGATGGGTTTCCCTCTGTTTGTTCTGGATGTGAGGCGAGGCTGGCACAGTTCCACAATTTGCTGCAGTATGTCCCTGTCCACCCTGTAGCAGTGTACTATCTCCACATCATGTAATCCCTGGTAGGTTATCCTGGGCCTGAACACTCTTCTCCTCCTCGTCATAAGTCTGGGTTGTCAGCATTGTCCTCTTCACCACCCTCAGCCTCTTGCACATACTAATATATGAGAGCGAAAGCAGCCCCTAACATTTTGTTAGTTTTGTCAGGTAAAATTTCCCTGTCTGTGTACACTGGTGGTGTAGAGTTTGTGGGAAAAAACAGACTGAAAAGTGTTTGCATAGTTTATAGTGGTGTGCTGCAGATGCTGCCTGTGTGATTGGCTATGATACATTCCACCTGCCAGCTCTATTTCTTGTATTTGAGTGCCTCTATTCTGCTATTTCCCTATTTTTTCTTGTTCCACTTGCCATTTCCTGTATTTTTTTTATTTTTGTAGTTTAAATCCCAGTGCGTGCCACATACACCCATTTAGACAAGGTAAACAAGGCTATACAGCCTCGGACACACCCCCTTGCTTACGTATACACAGTGCTGCCATTTCTTGTGTTTTTTTTTTTTTTTAAGATCTGGTGCGTGCCGTGCACACATGTTCAGCTGTAGTAAGCAATATTATACAGCTTCAGGCACACCCCCTTGCTTAGCTGCTTAGCTAAGTGCAAACCTAGGCAACAGTGCTCCAATGTGCTTACATCAAGCATGACACACCCCCTTTTCATGTTAGTTGCTCCTCCTCCTTACACGATCCTGTTCTAGCACTTACATGGTTAGGTGCAGGTTTTGGACTTAGAATATTTTGTGATTCAGTAAATTTCCCCTCATTTGCATACCCCACTGCCTTACCCCATAGATACTGCACTGACATGGAGCATTTCCCTTTGACAACCACTGTCCCCTGGTACTGTTTTGATTCTGCATGCCATAGGCTATAATGGCAAAATGCAGATTTTCTTTAAACTTGGGTTCTCACATTTTTTTTTTATTTTTGGCACGATCTTGTTTGCGCACTGCTGTACTATGCTTAAATGGCTGAGATTAGCCACAAAAAAAATAATATTTTTTTATTAAAATTAAACATTTATTCATGCCAATGGCCATATATTTGGTCATTGGCATGCCTACAGATGTGAATGCATGCTTTTATTTGTGCTGTCATGCCTCCATTTTCTTTTTTGAAGAAATGTGTTAATTTAGTAACTGAACACATTTCTGCACTGACATTGTTCCTGCACGGAGACCTGGCAGCTTCTTGAATTGCTAATTCATCTCATTTATATGTTTTTCTCAAGCAAATGAGGCGATTAGTATGCCACATGGTCTTCTGTGCAGGAACAGTGTAGAGAGGCTCATGCACGCTGGATCAGCTGTTTGCTGAATCACTCGGTGGCCGAACTCCATGCAGGAGCTGCTAAACTGTTCCTGCATGGAGTTTTAGCTTTCCTGAATCCAAGGGTATGTCTTCAATTGAACAACAAGCTCTTCAGTGGCTAAATGTGTAGCTGAGTTTCCTGGATATTTCTTTAAGTTTATGGTGCTCCAGCTGTTCACTAGGAGTCCGAGGGGTGGTGATGTCAAGCATTTCACTGAGGAGGCAGAGACCAGATGTATAGTGGAACTGTGAGCTGATAAAGACTATGGCTTGAATAACATGGTTTCTTTAAGACCTTTGCTGAAAGCTGGGAGGTTAGTTTATTTACTCATTGTTTTTATCATGTGATCTGTTGGTTTTAGTAAAGTGTTTCTGCTTCAGTGTTTTGTACTGTATAGGTCTGATGAAGAGCTTTTTGGCTTGAAAGCGCTTATCAAATATTACATTTTATGTTTTTAGCTGTGTTTAGTTGGATCTTCTTTTAGTACATTTTTACATTAAGTCCTTCTAAATTATATATTAGTCCCTTATGAAGTACTTGTGCCAGTTATCTTCTTGCCCACTTTCTACAGCTCATTTTGCATTTAGTCCTTCTTCTAACTCTTTAAACTTAGTTTTTGAATGTTAAAATTATTTGATATGAGTAAAGCTGACAATAATAATTTAACATAGTAGTACTTTACAGTCTATGTGTCTTCATTAAACATGTTCCGAAGCTACTATACTTACCTCTTCAAAAATGAGAAAATTACAGATTTATTTAGATTCTAAATTAATTCCAACAGCTTATATATATATATATATATATATATATATATATATATATATATATATATATATATATATATATATATATATATATCTATACTGTCATCAAGACAGAAGAGAGAAATTTATCTAAGAATAAAAGTGACTGCAAGGGTAACATAAGCCAAAGAAATTAACTTTTTGAAAATAATGCTTTCTTTTACAGAATTAAAGGGGCAACAGATGTAATAATGAACTTATTCAGTGCTGTAATACTGATCAAATTCTCCAAAGGTCTTTGACCTGACCCATGCAGAATGTGCTTTATCCATTTGTTAGTCTCCAGTTTATAGAATTGGAATTGCTTGTGCATATTTTTAAATACTGGAACATGATAAAGTGTGTCAGTGTAACACTTGGGACTATCACTCTTCAAGCAGTTCTCCTTGGACTTCCTCTCCATTAGACTTTTAGGGAAAGGTCTTATTATTATTCTTACCCATTCAAGAGAAAGGCTCCTATTCAATGTAACATTGGGAAGATAATTAGTGATAAAATATGTGCTTTGAATATGTTAAAGTGTACTGGAGTCCCCCAGGGTCAGTACTAGACCTGCTCTTTTTTAAATATATTTCTCTGCAATGGAAGCAAATGCTAAATGTATATGGCTGAGTAGGTTTGCAGTTGATTTCAAGCTGAAGGTTATCATTGACTCCCCTGCAGACATTAGCATTCTTCAAGAAGGTCTATGTCTAACAAATGGTAGCAAGGCCATGGTCTTAAACTCAATACTAAGAGATGCATAATTGTACCCTTTGGGAAGTCAAATATCCTGGCTAATTACCATGCTGATAATATGCCCCTAAGAGTCAACCAAGTGGTCAGGAATCTGAGAACACACATAGACAGTAGCCTTACCTTTGGCCATGGCCACAGTGGTGAGGAAATACTTTTATGTTGCACAATTTATAAGTAAGGGCATGGCATCTAGGTCCAAAGAGGTCATTATCCCACTGTTCTCTGCCCTTGTCAGACTAATCATAGAGTGCAATGCTCTCTTTAATTTGTACCTGACCAGGCATATGCAGCAACTAGAGCTACCTCAGAGGTTCCTTACAGAAAGAATACAAGGTGTAACAAATCTACCTTATGCAGAACACCTTAAAGCCCTTTCCCTCTACTCAGTCTCCTATAGATTGCTGAGGGATGATCTATGCCTGGCTTAAAAGGCATTTGCAAACCACTTACTTATAAATTTCCTGCATATTCATAAGTCAAATTCCAGAAATGCAAGGTCTAAGGACCTGAATTTTGTCTGTGACTTAAACAGCAATGTTGGAGAGACAGATATGTGTTCTAGAGACTACCCACCTATGGAAGAGGCTTCCCATCCATGCGAAGATAACTTTGTTTATTATCCAGTTTAAGTACAACCTAGACCACTGGATGGGGAATAGAAAATTTACACCAGGCCTGGCACCAGTGTCCCTTATGGACAGAGGTAGCTTATAAATGTCTGGTCCTCAGTGACCTATTTGGATACAGGACATCCTTGTTATTTCTGAAAAACTTGGCTAGGCTTAGAAAGGCCCCCCCTGGGTCATTAGTCTAGTAAAAATCTATGAGTATATGGCTCTATATCCAATTAGCTTCTCCTCTGTATTTTATTGTCTGTTTTTGTTGCAACATTTACTGGTTTAAAAGTACAAAAAATATAAACTTTATCCAGAATATAAGAATTTAAATCTGTTGTATCTTGTTTCCTTGTGTGCATCCGGACAGTTCTAACATTCTTGCTGACTAATCATATCACTATAGGATCATAACATATAGAGAATACCATAATCCCCTAGTGTAATGGCATTACTGATGGTGTCTAGCAGATAATAACAAAGAGGAGTGTAGGACTGCTAGACAGGTAAGATCTAGAACTGTTGAGTATTGTAGGTACCTGGCACTTTAAGCTTTCACCTGCCCAGGTTTAGGATAAGAGGCAGCTGCACATAAAATAGAGTTGAAGGTGGAGGTGGAGTGAATGGGCAGCTGCTGGAGTGAATGGGCAGCTGCCCTGGCTGCAGGGTTTTGGGGGTCATAGTCTTTAGTTGCTGATGGGGACAGAATTGCAGTACCGGCATTCAAAATGAAATTTGATACCATGTTTGAGGTCATGGCTGGAGTGCTGTAGCATTTTGTGTGTCGTATTCTGTCACAAGCCACTCGTTACATTTGTAGCATGCAGAAATGGTTTGCTTCAGTTTCAGAAGAAGACTTTTTTGCTCCTCATATTATTGTTAAATGGTATACAAGATTGGGGACGATGGGCATTAGATAAGATAGTTATGGTTCTGCTGTAAGGTTTGAACTAAGATTGCAGAAGTCATGGACTTTAAAAAACTCACTGAGTGCACTTTGAAGGAGTCTAAAAATACAGAAGGCTTGAAGGGTACATACACTGCAGTCAAGAAGGGGTATACCTCAATGAATGAGTGGACTGGAAAACACATTTCTTACAAGAGTGGTCAGGAAAAGGAAGAACTTTCACTCTTTGGTGTGAAGTACTGGTGGAAGACATTATATCTGGATTATTTTGCATTGCAGTAAGTTTGGTAAAATACTTATTTTTATTTACAGTGACTTCAGTGACAGATGTTCTGTAATTTGTCATCTTTTTCCAGTATCTGCTGCCTGAATGAGTGGTAAGACACTTTATCTCAGCCTGCTAATTTTGTGCCTACAGCTGTCCAGAAAGTGTCTTAACCTATGTGTATGTGAGTTCATCTAGAAGCTGCTCTAAGTATGCCCACAATTACTGCTGCTACACTGGAACTCCTGCTCAAGAAATGTTAATTTAAGTAAAGCTTTCCATTCATGAATTGGGAATTCTGCTGAGATAAACTTTTTCGATTTGCTTCAACATCTGGTAAGAACTTGACAGGAAATAACCCTCCGCTTGCCCATTTGTAAGACTGCTATGTCTCACTTGCAGACACTGCTTACTGATACTGAAGCAGCAGAAACTAAACATAAACCGTTTTGCCTGTTTGTATTTCCATAAGGTGAGAAAAAGAGGAGACAGTGTTTATTGCCCGTTCCTGTCTGCTGCAAACAAAGAGAAAGGATAAACTATTTTGTTGTCGGTTACTAGTGTTGAATGAAGAAAGGCAGAGAGAGAGATAAATCAGACAGTTTTGTCATTTTGTCCCTACTGCCACAAAGGAGAAAAACAAAGACAATACATTGGTTTGTAATGTTGTGTTTTTCGTGTTTGTGCTGTTGCTAAAAGGGAAGGGATTGCTGCCACACAGACTAATTGACTAGTGGTAGCAGTGTGCCACAATAACACACTTTGGTTAAGAGAAAACAAAAGAACCTTTTGTCTTTTACTTTAATATTTGAAAAGTTACCAATTTTTATGTGTCTCCTTCAACCTGTTGTTATTAATACTAGTAACATTTTATTTGCCTGTCATAAATTGCTTATTACAGTCCCCAAAACTATTGTCTGTACCCAACTTTTTACAAATGGTAGATGTAGTAGGCAGCTGAAACTATACCTCTCAGCTAAATGTTTCCACTTGACATTGCTTGTCAGCATTAATCTCCCCCAAAGAAACGTGTTCTGGAGACCACATCTACAAAAGAGCAAGTACTACAAACCGTTATTCCCACCACTGAGGGGATGGTGACAGAGACCAAATCAATAGCTCAACCAACAGCAACAGTCTCCTTTAAATCAAGTTAATTTAGATAAAAAGCAAGAGGCCTACTTGGTAACTTTTGAAAAGAATGTTAGTTGAGAGGGTTAGGACCATTCTCCATGAGCTCATGAACTAGCTTCCTGTTTTACATGGTCTGCCCCTAGGACATATATGGAGATTCCTACTATTGATTGTTCAGATTTTGACAATGTTCAGAAAAGTCTTTTTGCCAGAGCAGGAGTGAAAATCATGCTCATATGTTACATGTGTGGGCTTTTTCAAACCTGGACACACTAAGGGTTCAATTTTATGAGCACTACATGTAGCAAAGTATTATTTTAATCCAGAAGGCCAATAAAGACTTGATGGTGGACATCTTCGTTAGAGTTAACAGTAAAAGTAAAGTCAAAAAAGAAAACAAAAACTACTATGCCTCTACAGCAAAAACACCAAAACAACCCTCAGAAATTTTGGGGAACTATAAAACAGCTCCTTAACCCAGGCCAAACTACTACCCCATCTCCCACCACTGCCATCACTTCTGACAGTACTGCATCCCAATTTAACTCCCACTTCATAAACTCAGTACTATCTCTACTAAATCACAACAACTCACTGATAACACTACCTTTCGGCACCCTCCTAATCCTCAACTCATTTACTATCTAAATAGTTCACACTAATGCCATAAGCCTACTCCTTAAAAACCTAAGGCCTACAACTCTTGTTGTTGATCAGTTACCCAGTGAATTTCTCAGATTAGCAACTGATGCAATTGCACACTCCATCTCCATTCTAATTAATCAATCTACAACTGAACAATATATATACCTAAACTGTGGAAAATATTTCACATCATATCTCTGCATAAAAGCGGCCCCTCAACAGAGTTATCTAACAACCATCCCATAGCCATTTTACCCCCCATTAGCAAAAATCATTGAAAGATGCATTCATAAGCAACTCCTAGACCACCTGTTAAGGAGTAACTTTCTCTCAAACTCACAACATGGTTTGAAACCAAAGCATAGCACCACAACAGCCTTAATCTCCTTCACCAGTAAGATCAATGAGCTTAAAAACAATGGCCTCTTAGTTTCATCCATCTTCCTTGACATGTCAAAAGCCTTTGACACTGTATCACATCAAAAACTGTTAAATGAACTAGCATCCATAAACCTCTCCCAAACATTAGCATTAACAAGGTTCCATAGCTACCTAACTAGTGACTGCTATCAAGCAGTTAAGTGGCTGAACACATTCTCTCCCCTTCTTCATGTATCAGTGGGTGTCCCTCAAGGGTCAATACTCTGTCCACTACTTTTCTCCATATTCATCAATAAACTATCCACAGATACTAATAATGCTACTATTATTCAATATGCTGATGACTTCTCCCTTATACGCTCAGCCCCAACTCTTCCCAAACTCCTGGAAATAACACAAAAATCATTCCATGACATAGAAAAGTACTTATCAATCTATCGTCTAATACTGAACCCAAACAAAACTAAACTGATGATCTTTACTAAAGGCAAATTGCAAGTAACTCAAGCCGCCATGCATTTCAGTGTCTTTTCATCTAACAATACTAAAAGAGAACCAGTAGAACACACAGGACGTCTTGGGGTAACAATTGATAATGCATTAAAATTAAAAAAAACATTTAGCTTTAACCATTAAAAAGATGCACATTAAACTTGCTACCATCTATAGAACAAAAACCTTTCCTCACCAATACCACCAGACATACCATAGCAAGAACACACCTCCTCTCCACCTTACAATATGCCTCCCCCATCTTTACTAATGTAAAAAAAACTGACCTAAACAAACTTGAGGCCTGCTATAACAAAATAGTTAGATTTGCCCTAAACCACCCAAATAGAATTCAAGAACTAAACTGGATTGAACTTCCCAACCACATCCATTTAAACTAACTATTACCCACTCCATCATCTACAACCGCATGACTGCCCACTCTCAAAGACCTAGTACAGCAATACAATAACAAAAGAATTGTATGATCCTCTGATAAATTATTAATAAAAACCACAAAAGTCAATAGCACCTCTTCTCATACAAAATATCCAAGATCTGGAACTCCATTGCACAACAAATCGTAAACACTAATACAAAACATTTCAAATCACTCCTCAAAAACTACCTAAACAACAAATGGCTATGCTCCTGCTCTTCCCCAGGATGACCACTCACCTCTCCCCTCTCCAGTCATCCGCTCAACTCTTGTACCAACATCAGTTATTTACGTCCCATTTTCTTCTACTCCTCTCTTCCTACAGAAATGCTGACTCATTAAATGAATAATCCCTCCATACTTAACACATGCTTCATACATCTCAGACTTAGACTCTCTAATTATCTCAAGCTTCCTACGCTCCCACTCATTTTTCCTTCATGCTGTCCACCTCCAGATTGCCTCAATATACACAACTGCAAATTAGTAAAGTTGTTTTCATATTTTTCTTCTCTGTAACCAGGCTTTTAGATTCTGAATTATTTTATGTAATATTTTGTATTTGTATCTATGATCTGTAATGTTTTTTTTTATTCTATGGTATGTAATCATTTCTTTCAATGTATTTTAGTTTCTATGTGATGGAACTTTTCTCTCCGGGCCTCCACTGAAAAAGGGTCATCTGGTCTAGTCAACTTTCTCGGTAAACAAATGTAAAATAAATAAATAAACAGGAAGCACTGCCCACTGTTAAAAAATGTTCACTATGTCAGTCTAACCCCCCAGAACTCTGATGAATTAGGAAACTGGGCAGAGATTGTATTATGTTACAAAGGCATGTTTAAGGAAACTACCGTTAACTTTTCAAAAAGGTGAGAGGTACCTTGTCCCCTAAATGTGTGCAGAAAATCCATATAACCAAATGCTTGTAAGGAAGGTGGGCAGGAAATGCCCATCCAAACAACCAAGATTATAAAGAAGGAACAAGAAGCCACAGAGAGTGAGTGCACCACAAGGCAGGTAGAACCAAAGTTTTATTATTGTGCCACGGCCAAGCTAATTAAGTGCCTGCCCAAGGTCAATGGCAGAAAGATGCAGGGGTTCTTAGATATGGCTGCATGATCACACTGACAACAACCACCAACCTTTGTAAAGAGAAGGCCCAGCCCTCCAATCCATAGAAGTCATCTGCATCCATGTAAGAGGAGGCATTACCCAATAACCCAAGTAGAAATACAGACCCAAGTTGGAGCCAATGGTATATCCTATAGTGGTAGTGCAAGACGTGTGTACCATCAACAAACTGGGATATTAGTAGAGAGGCTCAATAGAAACTTTAAAATGTGATTATAACTGATGGGAAAACAGGGACCAGTTGTCACCTATTTTATATTTTCCGTAAGGGAGGCTACCCAGGTCCTGACTGGTTTTCAACCATTTTGAGTTGTTATATTGGTGATGACCAAGGTGACTCTTCAGCATAGTCAAGGAGACCTGGGAGGATAAAGAACCCCCTCTTAAGAACTGTTGTGGAGCACTACTATACTATCCAAGAAAGAATACCAATGGTACTCTTATGTTAAGGTAGCATATGAGGGGAGCAACCAATAAGGAATATATAAGCAGAACAACTACCAGAGTGAATTTCAGGTGGAGAACTGAGTTCTAGTCTTTGTCCCTACCAGTAAAAACAAATTTCTGTTGAAGTGACAATGACCATAGAACACCTTTGGGAAGCATAATTAGGTGAACTACAGGGTAAAACTACTTGGACAAAGAATCTCTGAACAGATTTACCACATTAATGTTTTAAAGTCTAAGAGGTATTTAGATGTCAGTGTGGTTGGAGCTGAACTAAGTGAATTCAGCTGCTTATGAGTTTTCTTCATCTGAATACCATCACTACCTTTGGATTACAGGCAAGAGAAGCAGACTGCCATAGTTCCTCTTATAATTCAAGTAGAGGTCCTAGGGGTCCTTTTATAGAATAAGGGCATTTTTTTTAATTACAATATTGAGATAGTCCTGGGAAATAAGATGAACTGTGGGCCTTACAGAATCAGTCAGGCTCAAAAACAAGTCTTATGGATGGAAATACAGTGATGCTGAAAACTGCAGAAAATTGAAGGATCTAATAGTGAAAGGAACAACCTCATTGTGTTGGTACAAGAGGGGGGTATTTTTCCTAAAATTGAATAGCACAAAATTCAACACCTCTCCTGTGCCCATGGGGATGAAATAGTGGCCTGGTTGGAAAGACTTGATAACCAAGGGAAATGGAAAATCCTTCTGCATCATGTCTCTAAGAAAAAGTATATTTTTGCATTACAGTTGGCTTTTTCCCAGTACACTATCTTGCTTTCAGGTCTCCATGGAGTCCACGCTACATTTCAAAAACTCATGGAGAGGGTCTTGAGACCCCAAGAACATTATGGTGCAGTCCACCTTGATGATGTTGTGATTCATTTCAGAGAGGGATTTCCACCTCCCAATGGCCCAATTAAGGGCAAAAACACTCATCTATTTAATACCTTTTATTTTCAATAAAGAAGTTTTGATTTATGAAAAAGATATAACTGTTTGATTATTCTAAAGTCTTTGTTGAGCTTGTCTACAGTTCATGGTTCTTTTTTCCTAATCTCAAGGAGTCTCAGACAGAAACGTCATTCTAGTACCAATTTTCCTTGTGGTTTAGTGTTTTTCTTTATTGGTGGAAAATCTTTACCACCCTAAAGCTGGATAACTATTGCATCTCACTACAAGGATCTGTTTTTCTATCTGTCTATCTATCTATCTATATATCTATCTATCTATCTATCTATCTATCTATATCATTAGTGTTGTTAAGTCATTGAAGTTTCCATTGTGATTAGTTTTTCTTCTTTCCTTTCCCAAAAGTATTTCAGCCAAGGGTTGCTAATGCACAGTGAAGAGGCTAGCAGCATGTAAATCAAGCCTACAGTGATTAATTTGTCTGCATAATGGATCTTAATTCAGAATGGTCTTTCACAGACCTCCTACCACTTTCTTGTAACCTTAGTGGCTCCACGATGTACCACCAGCATCTCTAGCCCCTCATCTTTTATCTGACTGATGAGGGGAGTATGTTGTGTTTTATTACCCATGCTAGTTCTTATGTTCTACTGAAGAGGTGTGATTTTGAGACAGAGAAGTACACCCGTCCCGCGTACCTCCCAACTGTCCAGATTTTTGCAGGATGTCCAGATTTTTCATTCATATTTTTGGAATGTTCCTTACAAAATGTGTACTTTTTTGGAAAATCATTGAGGATTGAAGTCAGTAAACAATGACAGACATTTGAGTTTCAGACATCATAGCTTTCAGAAAATATATATCAACACACAAAACCTGTTATGTGTTATTCTAGCAAGTTTCTAAGTTTATAAGAGCAGTGTTTAAAAATCTGTCCCTATTTTTGGGCCTTTGTTTCCCTTTATATTTGGTTTTGTCCAGATTTCTTGCACTGAGGGATTGACAGGTATGCATCTCCCATATGCTTGAGGCACATAAGGCCCTGCTTCTTGTCATCTGACTTTTAAAGCCAGGTTTGTGTTGCATTTACTTAACATATTAGCATCTTTCCTTTGTTTAGCTTGTAGATGCCTCCAAGAAGCAAGGTGTCTTCCTGTTATATTCTTCAGAGGTTGTCCTCTGTTTAAACTTGAATCTGATAGTGTTGCGAGGAGTGGGTATAGCTTGTCAGATTCACTCGACTCTTATTTTTTTCATTCTGTACTATACAGGAGTGTCCCAGTATGCCTCTTCACAGTGTGGCAAAAAAAAAAAAAAAAAAAAAAAAAACATTACTAGAGTGGAAGGTGTAAGTGCCAAGTATGCTTCCCTACTTTTAAAGTAATAGACTGTCCAGCCTGAAAAACTATTTTCATAATTTCATACTGATGCTGTAAATCAGTTCCCACATTGCTTCACTTTCAACTCAGCAGCAGGATGGGTTGTCTTGATCATGCTCAAAACAAACAGACCTCCTCACTGCCAGCAAGAAATGCTTCTTCATTAAATCTTAGCCCATACCCAAAGTTTCTCACTGTAACATTTCTTATTTAACATTACACATAAGTTGTCACATCATGCGTTGCTGTATCCTTTGGCTGGGAATCACAGCCTTATTTATTATCTGGGGAAAGAGATTCTGTCCCCCCTCACTCACATGTATGTACACAGTAGACAGATGACATTCTTGGCTATGGGTATTTTTTTTCTTGTTTTTTCCTCAAATATGTCAAAAAGCAGTTGAGACAAAAATAAACCATTAATGTCCCCATCTTCCTTCTCCAAGAGTGAATTTCCCAGTTTAGAGCAAGTAAGTCCTGAAATTTCTGAAGCTATAAAAAGCTCTTATAACTTTATCCACATCAATATTACCTCCTGTTTGAATATGATGTTTCTATCCTAGTAAATCAGAAAAGTCCCCTAGTAGATATTTTGACTTGCCAGATAACAAATATTATCGCCTGTCAACATGCTCACCTTATACATGTGAATCAGCTTGTTTTCCCCTAAGTGCATATTACAGCTCATTATGAGAGCAGCCAAAAGCCATAACTTTGTTCATCTGCAAATACCCCCTCTCTCTCTCTCTCTATATATATATATATATATATATATATATATATATTTATATACAAGCACTCAGGTGAGTGCCAATGACTCCTTTGATCAAGTGTAGTGCATGAAGTTGACAGAAAGGTGTTGTAAATCAGCAGACACAGGTCAATTCTATAAATTTAACAATCATATAATGGTGCCTGTGTACTAGTGTACTTACCCATATCACATTCTTCAAAGAAGTTTCCAATAGCACAATACTGCATCCTGTTAGTAGTCACTTAGCACATCTCAGCATGACTGGACTCTGGTGCATTCAGACAGCAATTTGTAACTAGAAATGAACTGGTTAGCATTTGTTGTAATACATTCAGGCCCACTACATTCAGTGGACATTTAGTACTACACATTGAAAGCATTCACAAAAGCAAAACTCACAGTACACAATAATATTAAAAGGTCTTTGAAGACAAGCTGCACATAGAAGACATGTTTCCAGTTTATTGCTGCAGAGAATTTCTGTTGTTATCATGCATTTCAGCATTTTGTGGAATTTACTATCAGGCTTATAGCAAATAAACCTACTTTTGTCCTGGATTCCTGAGTCCTTATGACTTAATTTGTCCCTTTCCAAAAAATTCACTGTGCATAAAATTATGGCCATAGCAAGCAACCATTTGGCACCCCTGCTTGAAGGCATGGTTAACTCTAGACAATATCATCTACACTGCATGCCTCTATTCAGTATTGATTACCAGGAGTATATGCTTTTGTAGAGTAAGACAAAAGGAAAAGGGGAAACAGTGGCACCAAACCCAAAAGAGCCACAGCATTTGTCTGTGACCAACTACATCTCTTCACGCAAGTATTATCTTTTATAGAGAAGTACCTGATACCTGATGCATATGTGATGCCAATAACAGAATTAATTTTTAGTGCAAGAAAACCTGATCAAATAACATATGTATTTGTACGAAGTATAAATTGAGAGAGTTTCATGAATTTCATATTCTGACCCTTCAAAAGACTATGCTATCTTCTTTTAACCCAGCTATCCAATTCTATTAATGAGCAGAATAGTGAAGCTGGGTCAGGGTTGCCGTGTAACCAGTTGCAACTTCCTGAATTATGTAGCAAATGCACCACCCCTTTTCCGGCAATGGTGGTGAACAGTCTGAATGGTGAGACAGTGGACAATGTGAGCCAAGGTAGCGGCAGTACAAGGGGTTCAGGCAAGCAAGGAGGTCTCCAAAGAACGAATTTAACTTTGACACCTGGGCCTGTCAACAATTTTATTTTCAGCAAGGTACTGTAATCACCAATATTAATGAGAGTGTTGAAAGGAGTTTCAACACTTTCAGAGACAAACTGTATGCTCTGAAAAGTAATCAACTAGAAATTGACTATCTTAGAGAGTGTGTGCGAGTTAAGCGCATCCCGAAAGGGTTGCGGTTTTATAAATTCCCAAACAATGTTCAGCCCGGGACAGCGTTTTATGACAAACTTTGTTCAATATTTGACAGAGCTGGACTTGAAATGCTGGACTTAATGATTTTGGAATACGAAAGTAAAGCCAAAATTATATTAAGTGAACTAAATGTTTTGAACAATTGTGTATTAAATGACAAGGGGTTTTCTGAGGTTAAGAGAGATTATGAAAACGTTTTTTCGGAGGTGGACCAATTTTTGTAATAAGATTCTGTATCATAAAATAAAAAAAACTTGAATGGGATCTTATTAAATATAGGGAAGGTAAAGCCTACCCGACATTGGCAAGGGGAGGGCGTGGATAGACTGTTATTAATACGTCTACTGGTAGAGGAGACGATAATAATAGTAGCAGTTTTAATTTTGTGAACAACACAGCTGACCTCCCCAGGAGAAGTGAAAGGTTAGCAGAAAGAGGTAGGAAGAACTCAGTGCAGGATTTTCAGCAGCCCCCCAAAAAGGAGGGGGGGGGGTTAAGACCACAGCAACAGACGTGGAACAATTTCCGCAACCAAATGTAGAAGAAGGTTTGATTACAGCTTCAACTGATTTGAACTCTCATAAGCGGGTGATACACAGACAAGGGAATTTTACCATATTTAATTTTACAGAATTGACCCCTACTCAAGAATATTTTCATCTTTTTTCAAAAGGTTTTCATTTTGTTCCTCTTAAAACAATTAATGTAGCGGAGACAATTATAGATTTAAAAATGTTTATTAGTCAGTTAAATTTCAAAACATTTTTTAAAGGCAGCTTACAGGGTAATCGAAGCCTTAAGAGATTAAGTACTTTCAACCCCCTTACGCACCCTGTTTTAAATATCTTTGGTGAGCTGGTTGAGAACGATATTAGGAGAATAAAAAGGAAAGAAACAAATAATTCGTTTAGCAATTTGGATATAGCAGAACGAGAATTGGTGAAGCTTTTGAAGGCTGAACATTGTAGAGTTATGAAACCAGACAAGGGAGGGGGGGTTGTGGTAATGTATGAAACTGAATATGAAGCTTATTTATACAGGATACTGCAGGACATGGATCAATACGATGTAGTATCCAAGAATGAGGTGAACATCGCACACTCTAAAATTAGTTTTTTATTTTATGACCACCTGTTACAAGGGGCAATAAATGAGATGCTTTATAATTTTTTATATGTGGATAAACCTAAGGTTCCGATTATTTTCGGGATTCCGAAAACACACAAGGGACTGGATCCGTTGAGATGTAGACCTATTGTGGTAGGCTCAGGTGGTATTACAGAACCATTAGCCAAGTTTATAGATGTTAAACTTAAAACGTTTGCATCTTCTATTAAACGTATTTGCAAGGATTCATGGGAATTCCTAAAGGGAATTGACCAGGCTTGGTTTGACACACAATTATTTATGGTGAGTATTGATGTAGTAGAATTTTTCCCAAGTATCCCCCACAATATTGGCCTGGAATAGTTTGAGGAAGTATTGATTACAGAATCGGGCTTAGATAGTGGAGATATGAGTTTAGTGGTGGAATTTATGGAGATAATTTTGGAGAACAATTTTATTTTTTTGAATGGGGAATTTTATAGACAAAGAAAGGGGGTAGCGATGGGGACCCCTTGTGCTACAGTTTATGCAAATTTGGTTCTCTATTTTTGGGAGCTAAAGTATATATTCAAGGAACCCTGGATTAGCTGCATAAAATTTTACCGATGATTTTTGGATGATATTTGTGTACTATGGAATGGTACTGTAGAAGAATTTGGGGAGTTTATTAATCATATTAATTCCAGTACTGATTTTCTAAGGTTTACCCATGTGATTGACCGTAACGAATTGAAGCATTTAGATATCTCATTAACTAAGGATTATGCTGTTTCAATGTTTCAGTCAACGGTATTTAGAAAGTCTACATTTTCTAATTCGTTTTTACATTTTAATAGTGGTCACCCTTTTTATCAAAAGAAGGGTATTGTCAAGGGACAACTCATAAGGGCCTCAAGAATATGTAGTTCTTTGGAAGGTCTTCTTAAGGAGGCCAGGTTTCTTAAAAAGTTGTTTGTGGAAAAACAGTACCCTGAACAATTGATAGACAGGTTGACTCATTAAGTATTGGACAGCAGGGAATCTAAATATCCATCACTATTAGGTTCAGATTATAGCATGACACAGGACGAACAGAAACCAAAGATGGCAGATACGAACAATTTTATTCATACTTTCACGAGTGATTCTCATGAGGTAGAGAACATTATTCTTAAGTATTGGCCTATTTTGAATGTAAATGACGAATTGAAACATCTGTTTACTGAAAAACCTCATTTTATTAGAAAAAGGGGTATGAATTTAAAAGAACTGTTTGAAAGGATGGCAGATGTGAAAAATACTAAGGTAAAACTGGGTACGCATAAATGTGGTAACTGTAATCAATGCTTTGCTATGTTGAATCAAGGCATGGTTCGATTACCCAGTAGAAAGTTTACATTTAGATCAACTAAATATTTTAATTGTGCTGCAAAAGGACTGGTGTATTTAGGGGTTTGTACACATTGCCTGAGTTTTTATGTGGGCAAAATGGAAAGAGCATTAAGAAAGAGGGTGTACAAACATTTTTATGACATATCTAAAAACAAAGAGAGCAGCGCATTTTTTAAACATTCTAAGGTTTGTAGTAATATGAACCTGAAATTTATGGTACTAGAGCAGATTAACCCTGGGATAAGAGAAGGTAGTTGGGAGACTTGCCTTGAATTCCGTGAATTATTCTGGCAATTAAAGTTGGATGCTACCAAACCTCTGGGGTTAAATGACAACATAAATATTGGATGTGTCTTAAAATTAAGAAGGGCCAGACTTTAATTACGTCTTCCTTATGTTGGTTTGAAAATTTTACATATTATGTATTTTACATCTTTTGGGAGGTTACATTTGACATGTATAACATATTTTTAAATTTAATTTTTACTTGTAGGCTTTTATAGTAAACATGGTATCACAGTAGTGGGGTAGACTGTTACACATTTCGTTAGAGTGAGTTGAATGAGCATTATGGATTAATTAATGTAATTGATTTTGTTAATTAACTATTTATCAGCTGACTGGAAAATGACTATTTAAAGATGAAAGAATGTATTCGGCAAGTGTTTGTTCCTTGATAAAGCCTGGCAGAGCTGGGTGAAAGCGCTTGGTTTTATGTTTGGATCATTGTGGATTAATAAAATCTGAGATTTGTTTATATTTCAAGCTCCGAGTCCTGTTGGCTATTGGATTTGTATAGTTATTGACTATGCTATCTTCATTTACTGGGTCCTTTCCCCAAAGCTATGTATCTGGAGCTGAACAGTTTCTTCAGAGACTAGTTTTTGAAGAAGAAGCCAATTAGTCATGAGATCCTCCTCACACATGCAAAATAGATGTTTCAATTGTACTGCTATTTTATGACTAAGTCTGTAATCCTGAGTCCTTCCTATATAATGTCCACATCTGTAAACTGTGTAATTTTATCCTTCAGTGTTATTCAAAGTGCATGGGAACTCATACTACACTTGATGATTTGGCTTTTTCAGGAACTTAACAGATCTGGCTGCACAAGCTTTATTCAAGAGCTGTGCCTTTTGTTTAAAAAAGAAATTTGATCTGGGTCTGAGCATTAGAGTTTTTGGATTAGCCATCAGGACTAACTGTAGCTGGGCAGTATTATAATGTACAAGTATAGGATCTCAGTTCTGGAGGAGAAACAAAGTCTTTAGGTCTCTAATTCTCCATAAATGTAGTTATTAAATTTGTAACCTTAGTTTTCAATAAGAATCTGCATATGTTTGGAAAGTAACTCCATTTGAAGGTCTAATCCATTTGGCCAGAAATCCTGATCAGACACCACTCTAAGTCTTGGATCATTTAAAAAATAACTCAAGGAACTCCTACTGTTACTTTGTAGATGCTTTGAAATCTGAGTTGTACCTTCATTAGATCAGTATTACTTTACCATTTCTCTGACTGATCCCTTTCTGTAATACTGATGTCATTATTGTAGTTGTGTCTTTGTCAAGCCTCATGGCAGGGAGTTATATTGCCAGTTTCCTTGATCTTTGTTTCAGGACTGCCTCTAAATAAACACTACCAAGTTTATTTCTTTAGTTTTTTAGTGAGACATTCAACACCTTTGTTCTGGTTGAAGAGTATTTATTTATAGTAATTAAAGTGAATTGTTCCAAGCAATGGTTCATTGTTCCCTGAGTTTACCTACTTTACCATTTATCACGAGTAGAAGTCCCATTTTTATTATACTTACTATTGTAGCTAAGTAGTACTTGTTGCAGTAATAGTAGTGATAATAGTAGAGGTAGTAGTAATGGTAGTAATAGTGGCACTGGTAGTAGTAGCAGTAGTAAAAGTGGTAGTCGTAATAGTAGTGATAATAGTAAAAGTAGTAGTTGTAGTAGCAGTAGTGGTAGTAGTAGTAGTACTAGTAGTGTTAGTAGTAGTTGTAGTAGTAGTAATAATATTAGAAGTAGTAGTAATGCTAGTAATATTGGTAGTGGTAGTAGTACTAATAGTAGTAGTTGTAGTCATAGTGGTAATAGTAGAAGTAGTAGTAGCTGTAGTGGTAGTAGTAGTACTAGTAGTTTTAGTAGCAGTTGTAGTAGTAGTGATAATAGTAGAAGCAGTAGTAATGGTAGTAATAGTGTTAGTGTAGTAGTAGTAGTAATTTTAGTAGTTGTAGTTGTGATAATAGTAGATGTAGTAGTAGTAATGGTAGATGTAGTAGTAGTTATACTAGTAGGGTTAGTAGTAGTTGTAGTAGTAGTGATAGTAGTCGTACTAGCAGTAGTAATATTCTTTTTTTTTTTAATGAATAAAGCCTACTGGGCTCAACATTCCTTTTTACAGTGGCAGTTAGGGATCACCATATGTTTAAGTAACTAGCTGAGAGCTAAGCAGTAGAGAATCAAGACCAAGATACAGTTTTGAAGATAAACATTAGCATTATAGTGAAAAGTGACTTACAAAGACTGCTTAAAAGAGCTCCTGGATACCACCCAACTAATTACAACTTTTTTGCTGTGTGAGAACCTACTGTCTGTTCCTTTCTAACAGCTGTTATCAATGAGTGACATGACGATCTGTATTGTTATGGTTAACACCCCAGCCTTTCATGTCCCAGTAGATTGAGACCTGACGGATTCAGTTTTAATGACTGAGTTGTCATCCTCTGTTACTGTGTCTCAAAAGGATGGGCTGATGTGGTATGTGGGTGTTTTGCTCTGAGTGATGATTCTAACATTGCATGTTTTTGAGACTGCATAACTGCAAAGGAAGGGGAGCATTCAGCTTCAGAAAGTACTGACTATCCCCCTTTCCCCATGAATGTGTAGTACAGCATTTTATATACATAGTGAGTGGGTTACAAGTGGCTTGCCTCTTTTCAATAAAACTATTTTTCCATGTTTCTTTCTGCTAAATACTCAGTAGGCTTGCCTTTGTGATATACTGGCATTTCATGTGTATTGGTTGTCAGCAAGGTAGAGCTCTTGAGTAGAACCATTTTTAAGTCTGATTTTGATCTGCTGTGACATATCATATCATAGTTTTGTCTGATTTATGTAGCCTTCAGGCTTTTCTTTCTGCTTACATGCATGCACGCACATGAGTTCACACACACACACACACACACACACACACACACACACACACACACACACACACACACACACACACACAGACACACACCACACACATAGCACACTCTGAAGCTTGAGTAGTTGAAAAAAAAACAACATCAACATTGGGAGAGCATACAAAATTCCCCACACATGGTGACCTAAACTTAAAACTGAATTGCAGGCCCTAGAGCTTTGAAAAAGAAATCTTACCACTATGTACTAAGCACCATGTTGCAAATAGTAATAATAGCTAAAAACATCTTAATCAAACAAGCAAACTATTCAAAAAAGAAAGCTTACAATTAAGAAAATTACATTTCAAGTTTCTAGTTATTTAACTTGATGACATACAAAACACTAAACTAGTTTAATAAACTATACTTTTAGTCCAGCTCTGTGGCACAGAGATATAAAGCCCTGTCTACAGTCTAGATGACCTTACTTCAGGTAGTAGCTCAGCTGTTGCAGGACGTGGACAGGAGAGAAGTGTAGATGACCTTACTTCAGGAAGTAGCTCAGTTGTTGTAGGACATGGACAGGAGGGAAGTCTAGATGACCAGCTGCTCACTAGGAGTCCGAGGGGTGGTGATGTCAAGCATTTCACTGAGAAGGCAGAGATCAAGTAGCAGCTCAATCAGTTGTTGTAGATCACAGACAGGAGCTACCTCTCAACTGTACAGATTTTCGCAGAATGTCCAGATTTTTGCCTTATATTTTTGGTCCGTTTTTCATAAAATTTGGCCTTCTGGCAAATTAGTGGCAAATCATTAAAGATTCAAGTTTGAAAATAATGACAGAAATTTGAGTTTTAGACTTCATACCCTTCAGAAAATTCATGTTAATGCAAAAACCTGTTATTCTATCAACTTTCTAAGTTTGTAAGAGCATTATTTAAAAATTGTCCCTATTTGTACCTCTTTTTTCATGGCTGTGTCCAGATTTCTTATTCTAAGAGGTTGAGAGGTATTTTGTCAGGAGGGATAGGAGTAAAGTGGCTAATGGCAGTACACACATCCTGGGTTAACAGAGAGGTGGTTTCAGCTGCCAAGCACTGGAAAAACAAACCAAGGATGTATTTATTTACTTATGTTTATTTATTTGCTTTTGTTTACCAGGAAAGTGCCA
This sequence comes from Protopterus annectens, assembly GCF_019279795.1. Classification (NCBI taxonomy): domain Eukaryota; kingdom Metazoa; phylum Chordata; order Ceratodontiformes; family Protopteridae; genus Protopterus; species Protopterus annectens. The sequence continues at coordinate 1,029,556,682 of NC_056745.1, read as the reverse complement.
AGGCCTAGGGAGAAAAGCTTAGTATTGCCAAACCAATGATGGTAGTCTTTATTAGTGTGCATGATGAAGCAGGAATGTGCAAGGGATCATTGTAGTACAGCCCCATAGTTGTGTGGGTGCTACAGCCAACCTCATGAGGCTAAATCTAGGGTTTAAATAAAAATGTTCTCATACCCTGTACTTGGCATAATGCAAGTGAGAAAGGGAAGGAGTTGGAGGAGTGCCATGGAGTTCTTTGGGTTTGGTATGGTTACAGTCCATTCTGAAACATGAATGGCTCTGAACTAGGTGGTAAAGTGAGATACTCAGGACACCAGGATGAAGACATCTTCTGCTGTCAGTAAGCTGATGATAGGGTGCAGACAGAGGCACAGACTCCCCCATGGCAACCTACATGATAGCCTCTTCTGATCTGCTCATATTTAGTGACAATAGGGCCACATGAATTGATAAAAAAGGGCCCAGCACCTATTGGAGGAGGGTTTGATTGTAAGAAGGCATAGAAGGAAAGGAATGCAGTAAAAGTCTTAGAACATTTTTAAAATCAGTATAATAATATACAATGACAGCAGCATTAATTTAATTGAAAGTGTGCAAATAGTTTCTAACTTATCTTTAAATGACTTTACTAAAATTCCAGAATTTACAAAGTAATTAATTAAATATGCCACTCTTTTACCTTTGTCTAGGGTATTGAACATGTTGGTTAAAATAGGCAATACTGTAGAAAGAAAGTGGAAGTATTTCTTCTAATGACTAAAAACTGCACATATGTGATATGGCAGCTGAATCAGAAATAGCTTGTATGCTTTGTTAAGAGACAGTTGCTGCCAAGTCCCATTCAGAACACATCATTTATTTTTCATTGTAATGATGCAACTATAATGTAAACAGAATAAGACACTTCAA
>NC_056745.1:1029535773-1029550773 GCF_019279795.1 Protopterus annectens | reverse complement strand
AAACCATTAAATGTCCATGTGTTTTCTTCCTTCGTAATATCTTGATTTTTATTAATGTTGTCGGATTCGGGGATTAATATTGTCTGTATCTCCCTCCCTCCCTTGGCCCCCCATCTTGAAAATTTCTTTCCTTCCTTCGGTCCTAAATCTGTGTACTCCCTCACAAATCATTAATCAGGATCATTAGTATCATAATCATTGTTAAGTACATCAAATTTATTTGTTGTTCCCATTTGTTGTCTCTTTCTTTGTCTGTAACCCTCTAATTATGTCTGTAAGCATTCCTTTCAAAGGGTTTGGGGTTAGAGAGTTTTTCAAGGGATTCTAAAATATCTCTCCTTAATTTTTCTGTCTTTCTTTCTTTCTGTCTTTCTTTGCATTTTTCTTTTCATTTTTTCAGTGCATTTTTTTGTATTATTTCTCTCAAATTAGTGTTTCTTTCATAGTTCTTCCTATATTGTGTCTATCTCAAGTGTTAAAGTGTTCAATAAAGTGTATATCTGTTCATATAAATGTAATGTATATATGTATATAGAATCTCTGATGTTATGCAGAATCTGCACTTGTACTTTTGAGTATTATTCTATTAATAATATATTTATACAATATTTTATTAATGTTCATATACAAGGTTTTCAAGGTTTAATTGCATTTAGTTTTGCAAAGGTTGATGGAAGCATTTACATCATTTACAATAGATCAGAATATAGATATGTCTTTATATTTGTAATAGAAACATCATTTTTTTAAAAGTTTTTTGTGATTTTAAATTTTTTCCCTCCTTTATTTTTCCCTCCTCTTGATTTTTAATGTCAAAGATTATATAAATGTATATTAGACATCTTTGAAAAAATACATGGATGTTAGTTTTTTGTGAAAAAGTTTTATTTTAAAAAGTGTTATTGTCTTTTATATGATGTAATTGAAACAAAATAATGTAGTCTTGTCTTTAAGATAATAACTATTGAGGTGGTACTGCTGCTTACCTAATAAGATACATTAATTTACATAAGGCCAACTTAGTCTTCCTGCAAGAAAACCATCTCTTGAAAAAATATATATAAACTAAGCCACAACAAACATACAGTATTTTTAGTTTGAGACTCAGAAGAAAAAAAAAGAGGATTTTTATTATGGAATAAAAAAAGTATACCCAAAACCATTAAGTCACTTACACTTTAATTAATGTATATTGGATACCTGAATTGGTTATTAATAGTGAAACATCATCTTGATAAGATAACATTAACATGGAACCTAAAGATAAAATAAAGGAGTTTATAACCACAAACATGAATAGAACTTTAACATTAATAGATTTTAATAGATGAAAATACAACATCCAAAATTCAACTTTTGCAGATGATGTTCTAATTACATCATTTGATAACATGATGAATTTTAAAAGTATTTCTGGTTTAATATTCAATGAAGAAAAACTAAAATAAAAATATTCTCATTAGTGATTTTACTAAATATGTACCCAATTCAGGTCAGATAACTTATTTAGGTATAATACTATCTAAAGATATTAAATCTATTATATATAATAATTATAATGGAATTTTATTGTATTTTTGTCATCTACTTCTGAAGGAACTCATTTAGCTATAGATAATGATCTTCTGATAATAAAGTTAAAATCTAGATTTCTTAAAACAAGAATTTGATCTAAGAGAAACTTGCTGGTTAGAGGTTCAGACCTTTAGACAACATCTCATTAATAAAATAGATCTAATGTCTATAACAGTTAAAGAATCTATTCCAACACTGATTGATTACTTGATATTAAATTTACAACATAAAGTTTCTGATAAAGGTAAACTTTCATACATACATAAAATTATCAGACAAGAAACTTTTTACAGTGTAGATTCATACTGGAATTATTTCACTTCTATTAATGGGGACCCACCAAATCAACAAGATAAACAATATATATTGGAATCTGCTTATAGAACTACGTCTTCCATTGTCTTTTTATACACCTTTGATGATGAATAAAATAAATAATAAAGATAATTTATGTAAGAGATGTAATGTAGAAATTAATGCTGACTGGGCTCATATGTTTTATGACTGTATAAAATTGAAAGAATACTGGAAGTCAATTAATGAAAATTTCATTATTTCTAAATCTCTTATATTATTCAACACACCTGTACCTCAAAGTGTTAAAAAGGTTAAGCTTCCCTTGTTATGGTCTATTCTAGCAGTGGCTAGGAAAATAATAACTAGAAATTGGATTTCAGATACACCTCCTTCGTTCAATGAATTTGAAAATGTTATGAATATATATATGTTAAAACAATAAACCTGTTTTGAAAAAAAAAAGAAAAACAGAAGTCTTTTCACTGATGCACATACACCTTGAACAATTATTTTGGATTTATTAACAAGTAGGGCAAAATTTTTGTACGAGAAAGATAAAAGACAAGCCATGCTACAGAGCACTTCTTCTTCTTCTTTTGGCTTTTCCCAGTCAGGGGTCACCACAGCAGATCACCTTGTCTGCTCATGATTGGCAGTAGAGTTTTTTACGGTGTTGATTTGCCAGCCAGGCGCCCAACCTTCCACAGAAGGCACACACATGCACACACTCACACATAGGGCCAATTTAGAGTGTCCAATCCACCTGCAGCATGTCTTTGGGATGTGGGAGGAAACCAGAGCACCCAGAGGAAACCCACACGGCCACAGGGAGGACATGCAGACTCTGCACAGAAGGCACCCCAGTCAAGGATTGAACCGGAGAACCTCTTGCTGTGAGGCAGCAATGCTAACCATTGCACCATCGTGGCCGCCCAAGCCATGCTACAGAGTACAAATGCTTAAATATTGGTAAGTTAAAAGAACTGAAGAGTTTAATGGATTTTTCAGAACAAATGAGGCACAAATAGATCCATCCATCACCCCCTTTTTCCCATTTTTGCACATGGGGTTGGGGTGCCGCTTCAAAAGTTACAATCATCTAGAGCCAGGGTTTACACCACCAGGTGGTTAGCCCTGCCATTGCAGTTATTCCATACCACACACTCACACATAAGGCAAATTTAGAGTGCCAATTCACCTGCTGCATGTCTTAAGGCAAAAACAGATGATAGCATAAAATGAAAAGGCAAGTGAAATACCTGGAAGTAACATAAAAAGATAGCATAGTAAGATCACAGTTCTAGGGTAAGAAAAATGGACTTCACAGAGATGCATAATATGGAGAATATATAAAGTAATGGTGCCATTTTAATAAATATACCTTTGTAAAATATTAAGACAAGATTATTGCACTGTACTTTTAATATTTTGGATGACTGTGCTCAGTGAAGGAACTAATGGTTAGTAATGAATATTCCATTTGCATATATAAACTTGTGTTAAAGGAGGGACAAAAGCAAAAACTAGGCATGGCCACATAAGGGACTGGAACCTATTATAAATACAAAATGAAAAGAAATGGTAAAACTGATAAAAAGTATGGAAAACAGAAAACGCACAAGGGCCCAGTAAGGCTTATGAAGGACTCTTTACAAGTTGGAAATAGTTAAGAGGAGTGCTGTACTTGGAAGTAATTGGAGAAGTTTTTAATATGATGCTAGAGCTAAGGGAAGATCAACTGTACAGAAATTGGGGTAGCAGAGATGAAGAACAAAAGCAAACAAAAAGAGTTGAAGAGAGGGAAGTGAAGAGGTGCATGGAGGGAGGTTAAGAAAGTTAGTTCTCCAGGAATAGTAGCCACTAAATAAGCATAATGGCGTGGTTCTTAACAAGGCTAAATAGCTTTATGCAATTCAAGGATTTGTGTAGTGAGGAGATGGCAAGAAAAAAGGGGTTAATGTATTTAACAAACAAAGGAGTTTGTTAGGGGAAATACTTGCAAGGAGGGAGCTTTGGTAAGGTCAAGTGGATATTCAGGGTATTATCTGTCATACTGGCTGAAAGAAAGGCAATAATAATCAGTAGTTTGAAGGATGAAGAAATAAAGAATGTTAAATGCATGTATTCCACTGCAAGTAGGTTGTGGTGAGAAGGTAAGGCTTCACAAAGAATGCAGATAATATTTGTGAGATAATGAGCAGCTATGAACTGCCTGAGTTCTGCTCTGCCTGAGTTCTGCTATGTGGCACAAGTTATAAGTAAAGGTATTGCTTCCAGATCCAAGAAAATGATAGTCCCGCTATACTCAGCCCTCATTAGATCAGTACAATGCACCATTCGGTATGCACTTGACTAGGCACGTACAGCAGCTGTAGTGACTTCAGAGGTTCCTCACAAAGAAATTACAGCATGTAAACAACGTTTATTGTGGATAGACTAAAAGCCCTATCCCTTTACTGCTTCCTACTGACTATTAAGGGATGACCTATGTCTGACCTAAAAGGCACTCACAAATCCAGCCCTGATGGAGCTGCTACACATCCATAAGTCAAACAGCCTGAGTGTCACCTGATCTAGGGATCTAAATTTAGTCATCAACTGAAACAAAACATGCTGGAGGGAGAGACATGTCTCAGAGACTGACCCTTTTTTGGAACGGGCTTCCTGTTCATATTAAGCAGAGCTCTTCCCTGGCTTTCTTCAAATGCACTGAGGATGATACCACAGTAAGAACAGAAGATGATTAACTTCAACAATTGGCTTAGTTTCTGGAGTCATTCCAGAAGGATATTTGTCAGCATGAGAGGACATGGTTAACAAAACACTTTCCTTTGACAAGTATGGTCTGCACCTGCCCCCCTAGGCTTCCAAATATTGGCTTAACTTTATCTGCTCCCTTAGATCCTTTTTTAGACAATGTCAAATTGACAAACCTACTAAAATGGCAAATAACCCCCCCCCCACACCAAAAAATGAAAGTATTACTGCTCAATGCTAGAAGCCTTAACAAGAAACTCCAAACCCTACAAGCTTGCCTCCCTTTGGAGAATATAGACATCTGTGCCATTACTGACAGGTTTAAAGCCACAGAAAGTACTCCAGAAGTGCAAGGTTCCTGTGCTTTACACACATTTAGACCATCAGCTGCACAGACATGGATAAAAAGTGGAGGTGTCTTGATCTACATTAACAACAGTATACCTCTAGGTTGGTTAAATAGGATGATGCCCTGGATTGCATCCACATGCAAATAACCAAAGACAATGTTCCTTACCATATCCTAGGAAGCTACAGGTCACCTTCTATGCCCAGAGAATCCCATAACTCTTGCTTAGACCTACTGGAGGCACTTAACATCCAACTAAATACTCTATTAAAGGGGACACTATCTACCCTTCTATAGATTGGGAAACATGCACTGCCTCAAATATGCAGGAACAATGATTCCTGGACTTTATTCACACAAATATCCTTGACCGGATAGTGTGCACTCAACCAGAAGTTCAAACATGCTGAACTTAGTACTCACCAATATGGGAGAATGCTCCCTCCCCCCATGCCACATACTCACTGGTGAGGTCAGATCACATCAAAGTGACAAGAACTGACTAATTAAACTAAACAGGAAACTAAGAGGAATGGTTAAGTTCAACAAGGCCTGTTATGAGATCAAGATAGCCTCACAGGCTAAAGACAACAACAATGCCTTCTTCAACTATGTCCAAATCCTTAAAGGTAGCACACGCCAATGTGACAAACCAGTGGTAAATGGTACCACCTTCACTGAGCAGAGTGACATACAAATTTGCTGACTGAAAAATTTAGCTCTGACTTTACCTCCCCCACTTGACTCACACCACTCCCCATGAAATACCTACTAGCATACCCCCCCAACTATTAGCAGAGAACTAGTCACAGTGGTGTTCACTAAGGGTAAAAACACAGCCTCAATGAGTCCCAAGAATATCATGGGATGCCTCCTAAATAGCTTGAAACATTATCTGTCAGGACCACTTGAGTCAGTTTTTAAAAATGTCCTTAAAACATGCTATATACCATGTGAATGGAGGACTGCAACAGTTATCATTTTTCAAAAGGGTGGACTGTCAACTGATCCTGGTTACCACAGACCCATTAGTATGACTAGTGTAATATGCCAAGTAATAATTATCATGGAAATGATCAACAAAGACATTGGCAGCCTACAACACTGGACCCAACCCAGTCTGGTTTTGTTAAGGGTAGGTTATGCCTACTTAATCTGGTGGACTTCTTTAAGAGGGTCACCAAGGCAATGGATGAGGGAAAATGGGGCATAGCACTTAGCTAACGTGGCTAAGGTATTTGATACAATACCCCACTCAAGTATTGTTGGCAAACATACAGAACTAGGCATGAATCCCCAAATAATCCATTGGATTGCCAGCTAGCTCACAGATAAGACCCAAAAAGTCAGGGTTAGTGAGACCTCCTCCACAAAGAGGCTGGTCCCCAGCATAGTACTTCAGGGCTGTGTGCTGGGCTGGATCCTGTTTGGCATCTACATCTTAGAGGTCAAGGCTAATGTCAAGGGCCTTTGTTTCATCAAGTTCACAGATGACTGCATATTGGGAGTTATCATAGAGTCCCCCACAACACTAACATCTTGCAAAATGGTGTAACAGATAAATGACTGGAGCTAAAGTCACAGATTAAAACTCAGTGCCAATAACTGCAATATAGTGCCTTTTGGAAATTTTCGACTCAGGTTTATTGCTCCACTGACAAAACATCCCTTAGGGTTGACCCAGTAGTTAGGGATCTGGAAATATTTGTAGCAGTAATCTAGCCTTTGATCAACATGTGGCCAAGGTAGCAAGAAAATCATTCTTTGTCATCCAACTTATGAGTAAGGGCATGGCTTCCAAGTCCAAGGAAGTTATAGTGCCTTCTTAATCGGCCATTATCTGACCCTTTACTGAGTACAATACTCCCTTCAGCATGTACCTAACCAGGCATATGCAACAGCTTGAACACCCAGAAAGGTTCCTCACCAAGAAAATCCAGGGTATAAATACATTGTCCAATACAGATCTTCTTAAAGCCCTATCTTTATACTCAGTCTTCTACAGTTTACTGAGATGCGATCTATGCCTTAGCATATAAGGCATCCTCAGATCCAGCCCTGATGGATATTTTGCACATCAGCAAAACAAACAGTACCAGAAACACCAGAGATAAGGATTTCATTTTTTCTTGCAATATAAACAGAACAAGTTCATGCAACAGATGTGTCTCAAAGCATCCCCATTCTCTGGAAAAAGCTCACCATCAACAGAGCCCAACCTTACCCTATTCAAACATAACCTTGATCATTTGATGGGAAATCAAAAATTTACCCAGGTGTAGCCCTCATGTCTCTGTTAGATACAGCCAGACAGTAGATATAACCAAACTAGCATATCCGCCCACAAAACTTTTAGCAGTTTTATATACCATTGACTCCTGCGTTACATAGTGACACAATTGGTTTGGGTGGTGCAGATAGGCTTATAAAGGACCTGGTGGTTGTTATCCTTGTGCAGATATATTTATATATATATATATATATATATATATACATATATATATATGAACTTTTGAATCTATGAGCGCCATTAAGTTGTTAGCCCTGACCAGGCATGCAGTCTGTGATCCATTTTCTCCTACCTAGAGTATACTGTGCACTACAGTTGATGCTTAAAGTGGTTGGTCTATGCAACTCTTACCCTGGAAACCACTACTTGGATTCTGTGCTGCTACTCATAACTACATCCAAATTTCAGGTGAGTTTCAGGTAGAAACACTCAGCATGTTTTTTAGAGGTGGGAGGATTCCCACAGAGACACATGGAAAGCAAACTCCATTCAGGCACTATCCAAAGGTCACAATCAAACCTCGTACCTTGTGCATAGGAGGTGAAGACCTTAACTATTAACCATTATGCCAACTGTGTTATTTCATGACTGAAACTACATAGACCTTTAAATATCTAGGAATCTGGCTGGACCAGCCTCTCTGTTTCCACTTTCACATTGAAAACAAAACAAAAAATATAAATATTAGTAATCATTCTGGCCAAAAAGACCCCCATTTCACTCACCTGCTGATTGGTCTGCCATGATTAAAGGTGTCTTCATTGCTCAGCTCAAATGTGGCCTTTCCAAAATCTCCTCAGCCTCCAAGCAAAACTCCTCCACATCACAAACCATCTCCATTTCAATTTGTGGATTCATCACTAACTCCCAGAACAAGAACACCACTGCCTCATGCTTAATAAAGTAAAGTGACTTCACATTAGCTAAAGATCCAGTCTTCTTCTAGGGACAATATCTTCAAACTTCAATACCTCAAATCCTTTGCTTCTCTTTTCACCAAACTTCCTGCAGCTTACATAACTTATCATGATCTGTTCTCTTTATCTTTACATCAAAATCCTCATTTTACACACCAAACATGCCTTCTCCATAATCGTTGCTTTCTTCGGATAATCAATCCATCCCACCCTCAGTGGACACTCCAAATTAGCCAGCTTTAGAAAGGAACAAGTTATCTCCTCCAACTTCAACCCAAGTGCTGCTGTCCCCACAACAAGCACATCACCTGTTTTTTCACTCTTAATTCCTAAATGTCTCTGTAAATTCACCCCTATTCTGCTCATACTCCTCCTCAGGTCCAACACTGAATCCAGTCCAGGCTCCATGTACCACATAGCACCCATAACCTTTCCCAGCACCATCACCCACTCCTATGCATTAACTAACACCCAAAGCATCTGTAATAAACTTGATCAGATAATCACCTTCCTTACAACCTATGCGCACAACATCACAGCTGTCACAATCCTAATTTTTAGCATCTATTTCTCTCCTGTAAATAACATTAGACCTGACAGTAGACAAGGTGGAAACACTCTCGTTCTTTATAAAAACTACCTTAAACCAGCTATCATTGCACAAGCAAATACATCCTCAGATACTGATCCCAACTGGATCCTTCTAAAACTTCCCTCCCAGAAGATCAGTCACCTTCTAATAGCAGTTGCCTACTTTCCTCTTCCAGCCTGGCTTAACAAATTTAAATCCCTTATTTTTACTATCCGCTCACCTTCTGAAACTATAAACATATTATTATTCTAGGCAATTTTAACCTACATTACCTAGCTATCCTAAGAAATGACATTTCTGAATTCCTAGCCAATATCAACCTTATGCGGTTAGCCAATGATGCTACCCATCAAAATCTCAAAACAATCAACCACTCCCTCCTGGACTTGCTAATCAGTAACAACCCTACCATCATCTCCAATATATCTAAACTTCCACCCTTATCAGCAATCACTGCCCAACATCATCTCCAATATATCTGCCCAGTAATTTTCCAAGTTATCCATCAGTCACCACACTACTCCCCAAACTAGTTAACTTCGGACCTAGACCCACCATGAATACAGACAACCTCAAAACATACCTAGCTACCTTTGACTGATCTCCCATTACCAACTTACATAACCTCAACTTGGCAGCAGCAGTTCTGACACATACCCTCATTCAACTTCAAGACACATTCTTCCTTCTAACACAGAGCCTTTTCAAATACAACAAACCTCCCTAGCTAACCATTGAAGTGAAAGCTCTGCATAAACCTAAGGACAATTCATGGTCTTCATGGAGACAAACCCCTCACCAGAAAATTGTACTGCCTTTACCTTTCTATGTAACCTAACTAAGCAATCCATATGCAGGTACAAAACCAAATACTTCACAATCAAACAGCCTGCTTTTCTAGGCAAATCCAAACATTTTTGGCCGAAAGTAAATTTTCTCACAGACCATAAATCCATTAATCCCACCTTGTTTACTGCCACCAGCTAGATCTTTCAAGGCCAAATCCGAACCACTGACTTTCTCAAAGATTTCAGCCACTTCCCTATTACTGCAACCTGTACCTCTACCCCCAACTCGTCTAGCTCCCCTACTTTGATCCTCCTCTTCCATTTTAAGAAAATTACACACAAAGAATGTTTTCCTTTTCTAGCAAACATACCCCTGGATGCACCCCACTGGTGCAGACAACCTACTCCCTTGGTTTATATCACTGTGCAAAGATTTCCTTACCACACCTCTTCTATGCATTTGTAACCTCTGCTAAATTCAAAATGCAACGCCAGACATATGGAAACTCTGGCTAAATCTTTTCCCAAACAGTCTCAGCCAATTAATATCTCCCACTTCCTCCCTATTTCCTTCTTCCCCACATTTGGGAAAATACTTGAAAAACTAATATACAGCCAGTTGTCCACTTATATCAAACAGTACCACCTCCTTACACTTAAACACCATGGATTTGGGGCTGGCCAGAGCACTTACATATGGGAACCTTCTCAACATGGACAAAGGAAAGCTTTCAGGATCTCTTTTCATTGACTTTACCAATACATTTGATCAAATTGATAATTTCTGGCTCCTTCATGCCCTTCAAGAAATTGCGGTTAGTCCCCACACTGCCATCTGGTTCCAACATTTATTAACAAATAGACATTTCAGAGTAAAGTTAGGCCCATCCCTTTTGCTGCAAGCACATCTTACTAGAGCAGTGACTCAAGGATCTATACTTGCCCATTTTGTTTTCAATCTTTATTAGAAAGTTGCCCTGTAATCTCCCTAACCTTCCTATTACTCTTCATGCAGATGACATGGTTATTCTTCACTTCAGTCCCTTACATTCATCTATTCAAATCCAGCTTCAGTTTGACCTTCACTCCCCTAGTTATTGGCTAAACAACCTTAAACTACTCCTAAATTCCTCTAAAACAAAAAGTATGATATTTGGAACTTCACAAAAGGTGAAAAAATCTCCTAAAAATCTCAACACTGTAGATCTCAATGGTTGTCCAATAAAAACAACCACATCCTTTAAATAGGTTTACAGCTAGACCAGTCATTTAACATCCAAAGCCACATTGAAAACACCTGGAAAAAGATCAGTTCTTTTTAGTCTGGTCCTAGAAAATATCTCCCTTTCTCTCCTGGCAAGCTAGAGTTGCAATGGCAAAGGAGTCCTCCTTGCTCAGCTTAAATACTGGCTCACCATCATAGCTAAAGCTTCTAAAAAAAACTCATCCACTCTGCAGACCATTGGAAACAAAATCTGCTAATTCATTTCCAGTTTTACCCCTCAGGAACACCACAACATCACTCTCTCTGAAGCCAAATGGCTACCAGTATCCTACAGAGTTGAGCTACTGCTAGGGTATAGTGTATTCAAACTACTTCAGCCAGGTACCTTCCCACCTCTTGCAACCAAACTCCATAATAAAACCACCCCCTACTATATCTGCAACCTCTCCCAGTTAACTTCCTCACACCAGACACCACAAACTAAACTGCATTGTACTGACGATTCCTTCTCCATTCTTGCACACAAACTCTGGCAAGCTCTCCCCATTCACATTAAAAAAGTCTCCTCTTTCCTCATCTTCATAGCACAACTCAAAAGATACCTTTGTCAAAATTCTAACTGTAAGTGCTTTTCCACTGTACACATAACCTAATTCCCTCCTCTCCCACATCAGTTCTACTTTGATCCTCTTTACTCAGCTTCTGCTTCCCTCTTATAACTACTACTAAAATGAAATCACATTTGTTGTTCTTTTTTTTAATTTTTATTTTATTTTTAAATGTCAAACAAGATTTCAAAACATCTAAAACAAGACAAAAAATAACTATTTACAATTGTCCACAACAAGAAATTTTTATATACACTAAACCATTAATAAATTTCTAATAGATCATTAAGATTTTGCCAGGAAATGTACTGATGGGTTACATTTATAGTTCTCATTTTTATGGTTGACATTTCTTTCTTGCAAACAAACTTTGCTAGATTAACGAATTCACTGAAAGAGAGTGTAGTTTTACATTTCCAGTTTTTAGTTATAACTTTCATAGCAATAGCTAGAATAGACAAAAGAAGAGGTATTTGTGAGATGCTTGATTGTCTATTGTATCAGTTATCTATGAGATTATATACCTTCTGTGATTACACTGTGTTTGTGAATTTGTCCTATTTTCTTTTTTGTGAATCTCTTCACCCAGACTGTGCCTGCAAATGGTCTATAGTGATCAGTGTAGAACCCCAGTAAACAAACTAAACTAAACTAAATAAAATAATTCACCCATTTAACCACTCCCACCTTCTCTTCAAATGTCTGTTTCTTCATCCTTGTTAAACTCCACATCAAACCACTCAGACTATATACCACCCTTACTCACATTAATGCTCTTTGTTGAACCCACATATTCCACAGTACATGTATATATTGTACATACTATTGAAGTAAATGTAGTGTATTGCTATTTTTATTATAAAACGATACTGCCCTGTACTCATACTTTGTATTTACATTATAAGTACGAAACTTCCTGTGAATGTTTCTTTTTGTCAACCAGAAATAAAATAAAATAAATACATAGATAGATAAATAAAAAAAAAATCCTTTCACCTTTTCTTGATCTTTTCAGGGCTATTCAGCATGGATCCTTGAGTGTCTTAGTATTCCGAGTCAAAGTTGAACGTTTTTCTTCACACCTTGTAATTTTAAGAAAGCACCCTTGCTCTACCTCTAATATTTTCTGATTCTGTTTCATCAATGGGTCAGTGCAGTACTTTTCTCATCATTATGCACATTGTAAGTTATGGCTACGATCTGAAACTGCCTTTCTTTCTCTTCTACCTTTAACCTGACCATGTTTCTGAACAATTTTCATAGTCTTATCAGTCTTGCCTTATGTGGGAGAAAAATTTGATGAATGTGCTTTGGTCTTTCTAGAGAAAACACATTAATGACCATTTTCTAGTTTCTCAGTATTACTGATTTCTCAGGAAAGAAAACAGAACAAAGACAAAATCCATATTTTGTGTGCAATTAAAAATCATAACAATCAAAATCGGAACCAAACATTTTCATAGCAATTAACAACCAAAGATGCAGCATCTTATTCTTCAGTATAAATAATTATTTCTTACTTAGTCTATCTTTTTATCCATCCATATGCTTATATCACAATCAAGATTTATAAAGCATTGCACCTCTTAATTTGCAGGCAACGCAATTATGATTTCAATAAAAAATGCAGCAACAGCACTATCAAAATTTTTATTTCTATATACCTTGTATATTCTCTTAAAATATAATGAAGAGAACCTTTAGAGTTAGAATCTAAGAGTATTTGTACCAAAACAGAACAGAAAAAAATGTGTACTTCATGACCTGGATCAGTTACATGTCTTTATAATAACAGAGATCTAACTAAAGTCCACATCAGTAACTCTGAAGTAACACCTCTTGGATACTGACAAATGATAGAAAACACATTGGAGATTTAGAGCTCCTAGTAAATGAACTTATGAACAAGTTCCTGGATACCTGTCAGTTGCCTGAAATCTCTGACAAAGAAGAAATTAGCACATGGATTCCTATAGGAGTAAATGTAACCTTTAAATCTTTTTGTAGATAACAGACACTGCAGTAACAAAAGATTTTACTTCTAGATGACAGATGTGGCTCAGAAGATTATGTCTATGTATGTCTATCTATAGGGTCTTGGTTAAATTAATAGACAGTTCAACATGACTGGCATAATATCTTCGAGAAAAATTCAATTTCAATGGGTTCTGGCATAAATACTCATTAACATGCATGTTGCAGAGGTAATTTCTGACACAATTTGAGGATATCCATGAGCCACTGTAATCTGGGAGAAAGATGTGATCCACTGTAGTGTCATGTTTCTCAGGTCCAGTATAATCAAGTGCTTCACTGCTGATACTTATAATTACCAGGCAACAAAGACTAACACATGCTGAAAAAAATTACCCACATGGGGTAATGCAGTTAGTATCTTCAGGGATACTATTCAGACATAAATGGTAGAGAATTAAACATTCAGCACAGCTTTAGAGCATGCAGGACTGTAGAAGACTTAGAAACAAGTGCAAATATACTATAAGAAGTCTTATTTCAACACTTTTAAATGAGTAAATCTTCTCCAAAAAGTTTTTGAATAATTTATCAGGATAACTTACGAAAACCAATGAATTACACAGAGTACTTGCTCAGATGGCTCTTGGGATACAGTGACTGAAAAATTCATACTACACTTTGAAAACAAAGTTTCAAATTCCTGTTGTGCAAAGAGGTGATGTTCTGCCTGCAGCCCAGCCAATTAATGATCATCTATTTGCAGGGTCACTGGAAGCTGTGAGTCAGGAAGATGGGAATGTGCAGATGTAAATAGCTCGCCCAATAAGGAGGGAGGGTTGCAGCTCTGTTCCACCACTCGGCTGCAGCTCATGAGAGTACCAAGTGTCATACCCATAGAAATTAGACCTAGTTTGCTTGTGTTGCTTAGTGATATAGATGATTGAAGCCTGAAAATGGCAAGTACTTAGATATTTGCATGCATCCTAAGTCTAGGCAACTATTGTGGAGTTCAAGGGAGCCACTGATGGGGATCAGAAACACAGGGTATTTCCCAGACGCAGGAACTGATTTTTCCCTACCTCCCAACTCTGTTCTCTGATGATGGACTAGCCTTGTGTATCTGTTGAATGAAATAAATGAGATGTAGACCTCCCCTTCAGAAAGGGGATGTGTCAAACATCCAAAATGAATGGGAAAGTTGGTGTCATCTGGCAAGGAATGAACCTTATGGCCCAGCGTGATTTTGGAATGAATTTAGTTAAGTGTGCCCACCCTGCATGCCCAGTCATATTCATCAGGTGGAGGAATAAATGGGCCAACAAAGAATGAGCTGTTAGGTGGTATCATTGGGTCAGTCAAGCAGATCTGGGTCAGCTGATCACACCCCCTAACACTTTGTACCTGGGGCAGTGGTACCATTTGTCTCAACCCTGTCACGCCACTGTACAAATTTGCAAACAACAATTTTGCAGATGATAAAAAATCTAGACAAAAAAATCAAACCACTAATATGAAATACACCAACAGTGGTATATGCATTACATCATAAAATTAAACTAGTACAATCTTCAATTTAATTAACAATGTCCAATCACAATAAAGGAAACATACCTGAAAATAATGAG
>NC_056745.1:1029498273-1029530773 GCF_019279795.1 Protopterus annectens | reverse complement strand
AGCCATTCCAAACACTAAGATAGTACAATACACAGATGACTCAACTCTAGTATGCTCTGCTTCCAACCTCCCAGAGCTCCAAACAAAAAATCAAATCGCCTTCTCACCTACTGAGAACTGGATGCTTCAAAACCACCTCTCTCTACTCCCGACATACTTAATAAAATATATTCCAACTACTCCCCTCACTGTCAATTCTGCCCAAACCAAATAGATGATATATTACATGTTTTCTGGAGTTGCAAATGCAACTACAGGTTATGGTGTGCCTTGAGAGTTATATTGGAGAAAATTGGTTACGAAAAGTCTACTCTCTCTTGGGAATTTACCATTCTCTATATCCCACCTCCAGGGTTACAGGAGAGGAACTGCAGAGTTTTGATCTCCATCTTCATGTTAATTAAATATTATATTTCCTTGAACTGGAAAAATAGGCAAATAGTATCCTGGGAAGGGTTCAAGACCCTAGCTATTAAGCACCTCAAGGCACATAAATACTTATTCCACAACATGAATCACAAACCATTTCTTAAAGATTTTTGGAGAATACTTTTTGAAATAATTTTAGTCTGATTACATGTTTCCCTTAGGCATTACCAAATGTTATTTTGTTTTCTTTCTTCATTACGATGTTGGGCAATGTATAAATGTGCATAGTTGTTTATAAGGTTTTGTGTATCTATATTATTTGTGTACATATTGTTATCGTTTATTGCATGATATTTGTGATGAATAAAACAATAAAGAGAATTTAAAAAAAAAAAAAAACACCTCTCTCTAAATTCCAACAAATCTAAGATCCTACTTTTCTCTCCCTCTAAATCCATCACTCTCAACAAACACTCTTTCAAAATTATCAGCCATGCCAACTCCTCCATAGAAGTTTTGCCTCTGCTAAACTTCTTGGGGTTACTATTGATGAACACCTACAATCATATACTTATATTCAGCTAAATATTAAGAAAACACATCAGAAACGTGGCATGCTGTACAGAAACTCCCAATTTCTCTCTCCTTCTACAAGACGAACACTCACCACAACCTGCTTACTACCATCACGTTTGTACAGTGCTCCTCTTCTAACTAACCTACCCTCTTCTATCTCTTCCAAACTGGAAATCTGTTGCAACAAAATCTCTAAATTTGCCACTAAATCCAAATACTCCTCCCACCACTGTAAATCTCTCCACCAGCTAAAGTGACTAGAACTTCCCAACTACCTTAATACCTTCAACTCACTACAGCCCACAAGCTAATTTTTAAACCCACTAGATGCCCAGCTCTAACTAACATCTTACCATCATACACCCCTCACAGAACTCTAAGATCTGCCAACCAAAATTTACTTTCTGTATACAAACCAAACTGTCCCGCTGGTCAGCGTCTCCTATCATTTTTCTTAGCAAAAAACAATGGAATTCCCTCCCTCCCACTCTAAGAATTTCAGAAAACTTTGAAAACTTCAAAACTCAGCTCCATTCCCACCTCACCCAAAACTGGAAATGCAGTTGCACTCAACCCACCTAGCCTGCTAATGTCCCTACTGCAAGTTAATCTACTCCATATTGATTACCTAGAACAGTAGCTTCACTATGAATATAACAATGTAACATCTATATCTTAAATGTATATATTGTAAATGGTTTACTAACTGTCCTCTCTTTCCCCTTTCTGGGGGTGATTCTCTCTGCTAGCAACTCATAAAGTTTTATGCTATTTAACTAAAAACATCCACACCTAGTAATTGGTGATGTATGCACTCCACCTTTTCTAGTTCTTAACTGTCTGTCTCAGTTCTATACTTTTAAATAATGTACTTTCCACCTATACTCACCCCCTCAATGCAAAATGGTATTTACAAATGTTCGCTTATAACTACATTCAAATGAATAACTACATTCAAATGTATTACAATTATTATTTTATAACCTTGCACATCAGTGCAACTAATCCTCTGTTCAATTTGTCCCTATTCTAGTATATATGTATGTATGTAATGCATGTTCCACTGTTTTTTTTATTGTACCCTACTAAGTTGTACTATGTAATATTACTTTTTGCCTATTGTTACTGTGTATTATGGAGCTTTTCTCCCCAGGCCTCTACTGAAAACGGGCTCCTTGAGCCTAGTGGACCTCCCCGGTCATCAAACTGGAAACAAATAAATAAATAACATGTGTGTGTGTGTGTGTGTGTGTGTGTGTGTGTGTGTGTGTGTGTGTGTGTGCATCAGTATTTCTCAAAATATATGTATATATGTGTGTGTGTGTGTGTGTGTGTGTGTGTGTGTGTGTGTGTGTGTGTGTGTGTGTGTGTGTGTGTGTGTGTATAGACAGATGTACCAAATCCAAGATTGCAGTACCATGGAGAAAGGGCAAATTCCCTGATCCCTGCTGTACAGCTATCTTGCATACATTTAAAAAGCTGATATGTGCCATCATACCAGCCTTTTTCCTGGTCAATGAAAAAAACAGTTTGTCTAAAGGAATGTTATCCACATGTACAAACCAATATATAATATTCATATAGGCAGATAGATAATGGAAATCACTACATTTATCGAATTGTGCTTTGGTCGACATATGTTTAGTTGACACAACTTGGACACGGAACCTGCTGACAAAAACAGATTGGATAATTCTCAATGTTGGGGAATTCATCCTTTCTTCAAGAACTGTGTAATCTCAGAGTTAGAATATATAATTAGCAGGGCATGTGTGGGATGCAGGGGGGCTTCTCTTCTGCAAAAAAAAAAATTATATACACACACATATATATATATATATATATATATATGTGTGTGTGTGTGTGTGTGTGTGTGTGTGTGTGTGTGTGTGTGTGTGTGTGTGTGTGTGTGTGTGTTTTCTGTTACTGTGTGTTGTACCATTTTTGCAGGTACTGGGGCTGATGCTCAGGGCACAAGTTGATGTACATAATGTCAATCATTTGGTGTTGAAATTATGCACGTTGATATTAGTGCTCTTCAACAAAGACAAACTACCTACTCCTAAGTGATACATTGGCAAGTTTCAGATCTCCACCAAACCCAGTTAATTCCACTGCATGTGCAGAATTGTTCACCACCACACTATACCTGAATGTATACACCTGTGCAGCTGTAATCCATAGGAATAAATGCAGGGCAAACTCCAGAAACAAACCCATAAGGTGGAACCATAAGATAAACAAACTTTTATAATAAAAGAAAAGAATTTTGACCAAAGATAAGAAGAGTAATTCCCAGAATGTTAGAGCCCTTGTGAGCTTAATAAAATCCATCAAAGACAAGTTGAAGGCTAAAATAGGCACCCAAGCCAAAGGCAATCGCAAGGTGTTTTTTAGTTATGTTCATAATCTCAAATGCACATTGTAGCAATGCACTATGTTGATTGTGAATGATGTTACTTACTTTGAGAGTGAAGATATAGTAAACTTACTAGCTGATAACTTTAGCTCTAACTGTACTCCTCGCCCCCTATCTGTTCCTCAAGACATACCTGAAAGTGGCTAGCCTCCAGCTATCACACAAGACCAAGCCTAAAAATACTATCAAAAGCTAAAAATACCACATCTCCGTATCATGACAATATCCCTTGATGCATCTTTAAATAGTATGAAATACAATTTAGCCACACTGTTCAGTCTCAGTGCCCATGCAGGTTTTGTACTAAGTGATTGGAAAACAGTTACAGTTATTCCCCTGCATAAGGGAGGACCTAGACACATAAGTCTAACCAGCCTCTTATGCAAACCCATAGAAAAACTTATCATGGAATGAATCAATCAGGACATAGGGAACCCCCAAGCACTGGACCTGTCTCAATTTACATTTGTTTACTTAACCTGGTGGAATTTTTTGAAAAGGTTACCAAAGCAAAAGATGAAGGCAAAAAGGTACACACTGCATACATCAACCTGGCCAAAGCTCTTGACACAATTCCCCAATCACACACAGTAGAAAGACTAAATATGTTGGGAATAAACACCCATGTCACCTGCTAGATTGTCAACTGGCTCACAGATAAGACACAGATGATCCATCTAGGTGAAGTTACTTCCACATATTGACCAATCACCAGTGGAGTCCCCTAGAGGAGTTCTGTGCTGGGACCTCTCCTGTTTAACATCTACTTTTCTAAAGTAAAAATCAATATCAAAGGGCTCTGGCTGACTAAGTTTGCAGATGACTGCAAGCTAGGAACAGTTATTGAATCACCAAATGACTTAACCATCCTACAGGAAGGTTTGTCTCAAATAAATAACCGGTGCCAAAATCATGAGCTGAAATTAAGTGCTAAAAGGCATTATTTTATCCTTTGGGAAGTCATTTACCCCAGGGAACTAACATATGGACAATACACCCCTAAGAGTTGACCCAGTTGTTCAGGGTTTTAGAACTTATGTGGACAGTGATCTAATCTTTGACTAAAATGTGTCTATTGTTATAAGAAAATCCTTCTATATTGCACACTTGCAAAAAAGGGATTGTGTCTGGATCTAGGAATGGGCCAACCATTGAATATAATACCTCTTTGGCATTTGTCTATCCAGGCACATGCAACAACTGGAATGCCCACAAAGATACCTTACTAAAAGGATACAAGGCCTAAACAACATGTCCTACATGGACAAACTCAAGGTTCTGTCATTATAGTTGGTATTCTACATATTGTAAAAAGTTATCTGTGTCTGGCTTACAAGGAGTCCTTTGACCCATTACTTATGGATCTACTGCACAACAACAAGTCAAACAGCATCAGAAGTACTCAGTCTAGGGATCCAAACCTCTTCTGTAGCATCGACAGAATGATTTGGAGGGACAGGTATATCTCAAAGAGGATACCACTGCTGTGGAACTGACTCCCCATCCACATAAAACAAAGTTCACCCCTGTCTATTTTCAAACACAACTTGGATCTATCGATGCAAAACAGAAAATTTACAACATGACTGCCCCCTGTACTACTAATGCACAGAAGCAGCTCCTAAATGAGGGTATATTGTCAGGGGCTCCCCTAAAATTATCTATGATATGATCCCAGTTATCCTCGTTAGGGTAATATATAATTATCGACCCTTGGATTGGTAAAGGCAGTCTATAACCAAATAAAACAGGTTATTTCAAGCACAAAAAGGGAAAATGGCTAGGCTTAAAATGGCCCAGAAGGGCAGTTAGGCTAGTACTTAGCTATGGACCCATGAACCTATAAGTAAATCCCACACATATATATATATATATATATATATATATATATATATATATATATATATATGAGTCTACTTCAAATAAATGAAAAGCCACATACCCAAATCTCTAAATGCCGAATGCTGAGATAAATTGGCCAAAAGAGAATTTCAACAAACACTTGGATCACCGGAATGTTACTGAGGGAAAACAACAATTTGATCACCATAGTGAACTTTGCCCCTTTCCCCATTGTACTACAATCTCAGAGTTGGTATATTTATGTAGGGGGGTGTGGGTTAGATTTGGTTTGGTTGGTGTTTTTGTGGTGCTGCACAAGTGGTTACTTACCCATAGTTCCTTATTGGTGATCCGAGTGTTCATTCAAATGCGGTTTCTGTGAATTTGTCTCGACATTTAGAGATTCGGGTATAACTTTCCGTTTATTTGAAGTAGACCAAAATAGATATGAAGTGGTGCTGATAAAAGATAAATGTAATATATGAACTATCTTGTACTGTAGGACAGGTGAAACATTTCCTAATAAGTGGTAAAACTGTATGAGTTTATCAAAGTACATTTTGCACAATTTCATAAAGGGAAGCACTGAAGCATAACAATTCTGTTCATCAGAATGACAGATATTATGGCAGATGAAACTATCTTAACTTGCAACATTTACTGTATATACTGTTGATAACCAATATCTTGTTATTGTATTAAAGCCAACAACCTGTAATTTGTTTACTATTGCTGCAACTTTGTATCTCTATTTATCATGTACATGATGTGGAGCTTTTCTCCCCGGGCATCTGCTGAAAAAGGAACTGTGTCCAGTCAGAATTTCCCGGTAAACAAATGTAAATAAATACATAAAATAAATAAAATAATTATTTAACTCTATAAGAACACTATTAGCCAATGAGAAAATGGTCTTCTTAATAAACTTTTTCTTACTGTTCTGTACCATCTATTTTCAATTCAGTTCAATTCATTATATAGGAAGTTAAGAAATTCAGACTAGCTTAAATGCTGTCTGAGAATGAATGTATATTTCAATACCTTTCTAATCTAGTCTCATCTTCTGCAGATTCCTTGAACAAATTAAAGACAAGAACATTTATCTCAGTCCAGAAATATACCAATTTTCTAGATAAGCTGTCATACTGAACAGCATACACCCACTACTTTGACTTACGTCTGAACGTAGACTGATAAAATATATCTTCACTATAAATATGCACATTACTTATGTAACCATATTTGTATGAATATGTATTACAATGGTTCTGCTCTTGTCCTCATTCTGAAGCATATAATGTACACTTTAACAAGTTTATTACTGTTTGTCCTATGTCATTGAAAATTACCACAATTTAAATACTGAATTATTCGGTTTTACTACAGATCCCTAGTACATAATAGCAGTTGCAATCCTTTATTTTTGATACAATGAAAGTCACATTATTGTATTACAGGCACATATTGTTATACATACCTTAAGAGTGAAGGGGAAATTCTGAGATGCTAACAGTATTGCAAGAGTAGCAGTATGCTAATCCAGCAATATAGGATGCAGGCTTTAGTTTTGTCCTGTAGTCCTGGGTTTGATTCATTCAGTCTCCATTTGCCACCTGTGTAAATCCTATCAGTCATTTAACCGAGCTGTGCTCCTAGGCTGGCCATGAAAATGGCACCTGTGACTTGTTTGCAGAGCTAATTAATAAATAAATAAATATAATTTTTATTTATTAAGTTCATTTAAAATGTGTTCACTCAAATACAGCTCTGAGATAAAAGACTGAATTTCAGGCCCAGAGCAGAAGATACGAAGGAAAAAAAATGTTAAAGGATACACAGTTGAAAAGCAGCAGTTGTGAGTAGAAGAGTAGTTACCATGTTCAAATCAGTAGTAGAGAAATGGTTAAAGAATATTATATAGATAATACATATAAGTAAACTTACAGTATTTGGACAGATGAAAAATACATTAACCATATAAGACTATATACATACTGTTTACAATACATATAATATTACACAAAAGCATGAAGCTATGTACAAGTTAATTTGGACTTGAGCTCTATGACATAAGAGTAAAGTGTTTCATATTGCCAGGTGTAATTGCACAATCTTAGCTGGGAGAAACACATTACATGAAACCATTGGTAAATAGTTTGAATTCTGAGACTCATAAGTATGAGTCTTTCAACAGCAAGACTGAATGCTTGAAAATGTACTTGTATATACTAAACCTGAGATCAGTGCATCTCAGAGTATTCCCTTTTCCCTAAAGCGTACATTTCTTTATGATAATACACACACACACACACACACACACACACACACACACATATATATATATATATATATATATATATATATATAGATCTATATATGTGAGTGTGTGTGTGTGTGTGTGTGTGTGTGTGTGTGTGTGTGTGTGTGTGTGTGTGTGTAAAAACAATGTTGTGGGGGTGCAGCCCCTTAAATTTGGGATGCAGGAGTGCTACTCCCCTGTAAAAAGTATGTTTAAAGAACAGCAGTTTTCACTAGTCACTGTTCTCTCCTCATTTCACTGTTTGTTTTTCATAATGCCAGGACTTGCAATTACAGATCTTGGAATTGCAATAGGAAGCCATACTGAAACAGTTATAGTCAGTTTTTTCACAAGATAATTTTTGAAAACATAATGAAATTCTGTATAGCAATTAATTTAATAATGTCTATGTTTATTTGAGACTGGAAGAGATTCTTATAACTTACACAGTAATGATTTTGGGAGTATACAGAATGTGCATGCAATACTGGGCTGAGCTCATAAATTATCGGTGTGCTCCCCTGAGTAAATCATTCTATAAAGAAACGAAGAAAGGAATTTTTAGAAAATTGTATAAAATGAATAAAAATTTGCTAATCTCTTAGTTTTAGGAAAAGCCATTCCAATATTTTGATAACAGTACCGTGATGTTCACATTGGGTATTATGGCAATGACATTACATTTTTTTCTTAAAAGTTGTTTGGAAAGCAATAAGATTTTTTTTTTTTTTTGCAAAAGCAACTACCAAAAGCCTGTGCTATAACTGCAACTGTGGTATTCCTTTCCCCGTTGCTAGTCTTGCTTCTCTTGCCTCAGGGGAAAGACAATGTTTGTGTTTCCTGGCCTAGAAAAGGAAATAGATAATGTTAGCTTTGGGGTTCTGACTATGTTGGTGAAAGTTTAACAGTTGATCTAAACAAAGTCCTAAGTATTTGAAGAAGATATTTTCTAGTGAGTGATGATAGATATCTATGATGCTCCTAGTTTGTGGGACAGAATGAACTTATTGTTTTATATCTAATAACATTAATTTAGCTTTAGTTGTATATTTAGCCAGTTTGCAAGTAGGAAAAAGATAATGCTGTGGTCTCTTTTTATAGCTGCTTGAGGAGTCTGACCTATAAATAACTATTTCATTGGCAAAGGATCCTTGAGAAATGAAGAGTCTAACAAAGTCTATTTTTGGAGAATAATTGCAAATAGAGTATGGCACCTTGGTGTACCCCTTTTCAAATGGGGGATAACTTAGAGAGGAAGATCCCTATTTTTAAAGGGGCCTATTTATTAGACATTTTTTGTATTGATTTTTGGAACTGTGTTGCCTGCTGACCATCATCTCCCTGTGATCCACTGGCCTATTTATTCCTCATGGGGTGAAAGCCTTTGCTGGTTCATTTGTTTCCCAAGGTGAAAGATGACCATGGGGATGTTATTTCAGCAACCATTTGGAAATGTTTGCTATACAACCCTAGCCCTGCATCTTGGTGGTGATGTGGATTCTGCATCCCCAATGAGGGGGCAGCTGCAACTTTGATACTGAAATGCATCTGCTCCTTGACACAACTCTATGAGGGCTACAAATAACTGGTTCTCCCTTCTCCCTGTAGTCTATTCTTAGGGAGATGGTTTATGACACTCCTATGGAAAACCATGTTCACAGGAGGAGGAGCTACCACAACTCTCCCTCTGAGGTGAGTGTGCCAGTGTAAGCCACCAGTCTCTTAAGTGCCCCATCTGCCCCATCTATTCCAACTTCCCAATTCACTAATTACTCTCAGGTCATCTGGCTGACAGTTAGGACTTCATCACTTGGCTCCACAGAGCTGGGTTTATTTCCTAGAAAGTTTATGAACAATAGGGATGCTTCTGGGCTAATCCATTAACTGTAAGTCAAAATAAACATTACTGCACAAATACCATGCAATAAAAGTATAAGCATTTTACTGTCCAATACAGACAGCAGGGCTAAAATTAATTATAATTTAAGCAAAAGAGCTGCTTCTGCTAATATTTATTTATTATTTATTTTACATTTCTTAATTGGGAGAGTCCAATTGGGCATTAATCCCATTTTCAGCAGAGGCCCGGGGAAAAAAACTCCACAAAAGTTAATACAGTAAATGCAATAAACACAAGTTATTAAAGTACAGAACAAAAAACACCAAGTTATTAAAGTACAAAACAAAAATAGCTGTAGTATGATAATACAGTAAAATAAGCGTAGGATAAACATACAGTATAATACAACACTATGTGAAAAAATATACAATACAGTTATAGGGCGTTCCATTCAGTTATCTAGTTACAAAATGTATGGTTTATCTATGTGTGTGTGTATCTATCTATCTATATATATATATATATATATATATATATATATATATAT
This sequence comes from Protopterus annectens, assembly GCF_019279795.1. Taxonomy (NCBI): domain Eukaryota; kingdom Metazoa; phylum Chordata; order Ceratodontiformes; family Protopteridae; genus Protopterus; species Protopterus annectens. The sequence continues at coordinate 1,029,520,881 of NC_056745.1, read as the reverse complement.
ATACACATATCTATATATATATATATATATATATATATAGGTCTGCCTGAAAACACTGACAACGCAAAATGACGACAACGAGATAACCGACACGAAAACACCGGAAAAAAAAGTTCAAAATCACAAAATGTCACATGCCCGACAAACCAAATCCCGACAAACGACAAAACAAATACCTTTCCCAAAAAACACACACACAACACAAGCACACCAAAAACTTACAAACCTACACTAAACCTTACAAACACAACTATCTATGCATTAACCTTAACCCAAACCCTAATCCTAAGGTCTGTCACTATCGCACATTTACCTTACCCGCACCCTAACCCTAACTCACTTAATCTGCCCCTAACCATCAAGTCCATCACTATTGCACACTTACCTTACCCACACCCTAACCCTAACTCACTTAACCTGCCCCTAAACCTAAACTCCATCACTGTTCCACACTTACTTTACCCACACCCTGACTCTGACATCCGTCCCTATCGCACACTTACCTTAAAATGTCGGTGTTCTCACTGTCGGGATTCTCACCTGTCGGTCTTCTCCGTTGTCGATCTTCCAGTGTCAGTGTTCTCGTTGTTGGCATTTTCAGGTAGACCCATATATATATATATATATATATATATATATATATATATATATATATATATGGATCTACTTTGTTTGAAAATACTTTACATCGAACAAAGTACTTATTTATTTTTATTTTACATTTACCACAAAAGTAGACCAGCGAAAATAATACCCAAAATCCAAAAAATCACTGGGAGTCCACCAATGAGAGGAAAATAGATGTTTAATGAAGAAAACCAGCAGCACAACGAAATCACAATTTAACGCATCAAATGACAAATAGCGTTTTCGTAATCCTTCATCAGAATAATGAAGCACATCACTGTAGCTGCCTTATATCCCTAGTCCAATCAAAATACTAATTGTAAAATGATCTAATTGACTAATATTAATTAAATTAGTGAAATGATGAACATTAAAAACAACCATTGACTTCTACTAAAATGCACAGTAATCGTGGTTAAAACTTTGTCTACAACCGACAATAAAATACATTACTTTAATAAATACTTGTATATAATTGCATGTGTTGTACTCACAACTACTTCAATAAAAAAGACATGCGTATATTTGTAAAATACTGTTAAAAATTGTTGGTTTTAATATCAATGATATAATTTAAAATAGTAAAATTATAGTTTAGCCTAGATGTGTCCAACCTGCGGCCCGCGGGCCGCATGCGGCCCTCAGAGCTCTTACATGTGGCCCTCAACCTCTAACTGCAACATCGATGTACGCATGCCCCAAAACACTTTTTTTGTTTTGTGTTTTTTGCTCCTGTGACCTGTAACGCTCATGTTGTTGTGCGCATGTACCAAAGCACCCTTCTAGTTTTGTTTTTGAGCCAAAAAAGGGTCAGTGTGTTTACGCCATTATTTTGCGCCGAACAATCAATGAGTGTGTGTGTGTGTGTACTCGCTGAAGAGGGACTCATGTATGGATTTGCCCCTGTTGCCTTTGAAAGGGACAGCAATTACCTGTGTTAATAGGTAAGTACGGAGTGAGTGAGCGCATGCATGAAAGCAGAATTGTGTGCGTGAAAGTAGAAGAAGAGTGTGTGTATATGTGTGCATGACATAGAGATACGCATGCACAAAGAGGCTAACAATGATCAGTCTACCTACTGAACACAAACAAGTTAGCTCATAAATATATCATACATTAAAAGTACACTTTCATTAAATTGTGGCTTTCCTGACAGGGAAAGTGTTGTATTGAACATGAACTCATACCTCTTAACTGTATGGATTTTCAAAGAATGTCTGAATTTTTGCCTTATCTTCTAATTTGTGTCTTTTGCTTAGGAAATAAAAGTAGTCATCCAAGGTAATGCAGTTCCAGGGAGTAAGAATGAGACAGCAGCCTAGGGTTAATGGGTCAGTAGTGGACTGACTATGTGGGACTGTAGCATATAAAGTTGTATTGATTTTTCAGACAAACAAAAAAGCACCTAGTACTGTTTTTTTCATTGGTGGGGTCTAAGCAGTAGTAGATTGGACAACAGTAAGCATAGCTTTGGCGGATCATCAATACTGGCAAATCAAGTGGGCACAATGTCATTTTTTAAATGTTGGGGGTTTTAGTGTGCATGTGTGTGCTTATGTGTTGGGAGTGCTGCAACAGTAGATGATTATTAAAGACAGAGACTTACGGACTGTGGAAAATATGTCTCTTTGTTTCAAAACCTAACACTTGGGTACGCATGCCAGAAGTAGATTTTTTAAGACATAGCTTCTTGCCATTTACAGTGGATGGATATTTACATTTAATGGACAATGTATTAGCGTGGGCCTGTGGGGTTCTGAAGGATGCAAAGTCTACCACTGCCAATGTCTTGTAAAGTGATCTGGAAATGGATATTGGGATGTTACTGTGGGCTTAGAAATATAGTTTAATTAAACAAAGTGTACTTTCAATTTACAGGCCATAATTTAATTTATTTCAGGTAGTCCAGATACTGGTAGATTGTATACCATTAGATTTAATTAGGGAGAGCTGTCATTCTGGGGAAACAAGCAGCCCTAGTCTTAGTGAAAGCTCTGTGGTTGCTTGCAGGTAGGAAGTTGCAGGATGTTGATGCAATGTGTTTTATGTATTATTTTTAATGCATTTGTCATTTCAAAGCATGGTTTTCTTTGATGCAAAAGAAGGCAGGACTGAATGAGCCATATAATGTTTAACTGACAATAATGGGATAGAAAGATTATACGTGATGTATAATGTTTGCAGCTACAGTTGTTTCAATGGTGTCTGTGATGCATAACTATTTTTGAGCCTGTGTCCCACTTTTATTTCTCGCTTTGTCCAGATTTCTTGCTCTAAGGTTGAGAGGTATGGTTCCATACTAAATCAGAAGTTGTATTTACCTTGGAAGACTTTTCGGCATAATTATGAAAAACAGAGCCTTTTTAATATCTCTGCTTATTTCCAATATAAACTGCCATGTAACCTTGCATATAACCTTATTAAGCTACTTTACTTCATTTGGAATTGACAGGTATGATTCATCTGTTTGGACATAAGCATAGAGTGCTAATGTGACTTTGATTTCTTGCAGCAGTCTGTGGTTTACATAATCACAATAACTTTTCTGTGTTTCTGGGTGTGTAATCAATTTAACAGTTTTAAAGATGTTTTCCAAAAATAAATAAATATATAATAAATAAATAATCCTCTCTACACTTTGAGCTATTGACAAAGTCTGGGAATTTGTTTTTTTCAAAAGCAAAGGTCAGTATTACAGCTCAGTAAACTGTCAGTCTGTGAGTAACTTCTGCACAAATTAAATTGCCTGAATGTCAAATGGCTTTAGATTGGAGGGAAGTTTATTTTTATTTATTTTACATTTGTTTACCGGGAAAGTCCGATTGGACACAGGTCCATTTTAAGCGGAGGCCCGGGGAGAAAAGCTCCAAAAATAACACAAAACAATATAATACAATACATGAGAGAGAGAGACAGCAAATTACGGATGTAGTACTCATACAATATGGCAGAGATTACATCTCGTAACAGTGAGAATCATTGTGGTACAGAATAAACTTAAAAACATTTTTTTTACAGTTATAATTACAGCAAGGCAAATGTTTGCTTGTTTGTTAATCGCGGTGGTGGTGCTGCGGTAGCGTTGTCGCCTCACAGTAAGACACTGTCCGGTTCGATTCTCAGCTAGAGCATCTTCTGCGTGGAGACATGCATGAATGGGCGTACCTTTGTTGAAGGTTGTGCGTCAGCGCTGGTAATTCGGCACGTAAAAATCAACTACCAATCATTAGCGGACCGGCGTTCTGCTGTGGTGACCCCTAACCGGGAAAAGCCAAAAGACACAAACACGCAAGGCAAATATCAATGAGTTAAGTTTTTAGGAGAAAGCTGTTTGTACATAGCTGAAGCTCTGAAACAATCTTTTGTTATGGATTATCCTGGGGATTGACACAAGTTATATGTTTACACCAGTATGTAGCATTATAGTTTATGGTTTTCTTATTGATTTACTTTTTGCTGAGCAGTTGTTTGTTGATTTATTGATGGTCCTTTTGGTGGTGGGAAATTACATGGATGAATCCATCTCTATTATGATTTTTTTTTCAGATATTTTGACTTCCAGACAGTTTCATTCAGTGAGTGGGTGTCATGTTATTACTGAGCTTGCCTATTTTACAAGTAGGGGCTTTTGTGTGTGTGTGTGTGTGTGTGTGTGTGTGTGTGTGTGTGTGTGTGTGTGTGTGTGTGTGTGTGTGTGTGTGTGTGTAAGAGAGAGAGAGATTTAATATGTATACTGAATATAATTTTGCAAATGGAATTCTTAGTTAAACATGCCCCTCTTCTTGGGCAACTAGACTTGAGTAACCAATATTAGATCTTAGCCATCCAGCTGGGAAAGGTTAGTATGCGGATTTTCCATATGGTTTGATGAAGGCTATGCTACTTACCCAAGGACTACATTTATGGCTATCCATCCAGCCATCGTGTTGCTGAACTACATTGTCTGATAATGAGAGAAACTTTTTTCAGAAGTTGAAGGTTTTTGTGTCAAGAACCTGTCCATAAAAAGTGGCTTGTTTATGTTGCAGTGAAGGCTGTGGTCTTTGTAGTGAGCGTTTTAAGTATAACCAGTATTTCTGAGGTAGAGGAAGTCTCTTAAGGCAGGATCTTTCTTAGCCTGAAAAGCAAGCCAATGATGAAATTTATAGGGACCAACGAGAGACAGAGGAAAGCAAGAAGCTTTTTAGTCTGTTTGGATAACTAAGTGAACTTAGTCCTTTGAGCTTTTTTGTCAGAAATGGTTGTAGTATTTCTTTTGGCAGGGTGTTTTGCTGAGGCACATGCCAAAAGGGGCATTGCACTCAATAATGGCTCTTGTAAAGGAAGAATACAGGGATGTTATGACCTCCTTGTCCCTGGATGAGATACCCTTACTTATGAAGTGGGCCATGTAAAAAGCTTTCCTTACAACGGAGACACCGTGGTGGTCAAAAGTCAGGTTTCTATCAACCTGGGTGCCCAAATACCATACGACTTATTGCGTGCTTACAACATTGTTATTAATGTGATAATTTGTGGGGACATCACTCTCCTCAAAGGGGATGATGATGCATTTTTTGGCATTTAGCTTGAGGCCATATTTCTGGCACCAGTTATTTGTTTGGGTTAGACCCTCTTGTAGCTTATTCAGAATTGTTTTATTAAGTCAGTAACATGAATTCTTTACTTTATTGCAAATTTGTTGGGTTATTTTTGTGGATTACAGTATTGTCGGACTGCTGATGTTGACATTTTACATAGCTGGACTGCTGGAATGGTTTTCCCAGTGAGAAATGCTAGTGCTGTAGTGTATATCTGTTTATTTGTAAAAAAAAAAAAACATATATATACATATATATATATATATGTATATACATACATATATATATATATATATATATATATATATATATATATATATATATATATATATACAGATATATTAACTAAGATGTTAGAGTTAACTGTTAGATTAGAGAATTAGAATTAGAACGAGAATTAGAATTTTAAGGCAAATATTAGGCATTTATTACATTTATTCATTGTTCAAATGCACCTACAGTACATCCAGGAGGTCGACTGTGGTCTTCCGGAGCAACGAAAGAGTTAACTATATGATATATTTTATATGCGGCCCCAAGACCATTTCTGTTCACTCAATGCGGCCCCAGCAAGCCAAAAGGTTGGACACCCCTGGTAGCCTGTCTTAATTTTAATACAGGTTTTAGGGAAACCATGTCATTCAAACCTGGAAGACTGGATGCTTCTAACAATAATTGCCAGTACAGTTCACGATATTCCAGGCATGTTTCCCACATGCCACCCCTCACATCTTTACCTACAATTTCAATAACAAAAAATGTGTACTTTGCTCCATTGCAATTTAGTGAATGCCTATATAATGCATTGTTCATGTTTTGCTTGCTAATTTCATAGCGGTGCTCGTAAATTTTGTTTTTTAGTTTCCTTTCGGTCTTGCCTATGTAAAAAGAATCGCATAATTTACATAGAGCAAGATATACAAGACCATAGCTATGATAATTTGCATAACATTTACTATACAATTTCTTGTTTCTACTAACTAGTTCCAAGTAGGATGCATTATACAAAAAACTACACTGGGAGCAAGACCCACATTTATATGTACCAAATTTCCTACCCTTGTTGACAGAATGAATTTTACTGCTTGATTCAAATAAATTTTTAAAATTCAAATCCTTCCTGTAAGTAAAATTCAAAGGGCTATGTCTTAATATATCAATATCTGTAATATCCTGAAATTTTGACCATTCTCTTGAGACCACATTCTTAATGATGCCAGAATCACCATTGTAATCCAGGATAAATGTATCTTGCTTGTTACTGTCAGTTAAAGTATCCTGAACTGGATGTGTAGTATTGTTGGATGCTTTCCCCAAAATGGGAGCAAACCTATCCTTTCTACCTTCATTGACTTCATTTTTCATTGCTTGAATAAGGGAAAGGGGGTAACCATGGTCAAGAAACATGTTACTAATTTTTTCACATTCTATACTGAAAATGTCCTCTTCTGAGGTCATCCTACTTGCCCTAACAAGTTGCCCTTTAATCAAATTCTTTTTTTGAAAAAATGGGTGTCCACTTGTAAAATGTAGGTAGGAATTTGAGAAGGTTGGTTTTCTATAATTTTTGGAAGAAAATTTTCTATCGGACTTTGTAATACAAACATCCAAATAATGAAACTCTGTTTTACTAATTTCATAAGTGAAATCCAAAAAAGTAGTGGTTTCCTTTAGATATACTAAAAATTCATAAAACTTTTCTTCTCCTGCTTTCCAAAATATACAAATATCATCTAAAAAACGTTTATAAAGTGTCCAACATTCCTTGAATTCACTATTTAAAACGTAATTAAATTCCCACCAGGACAAAATGATATTAGCATAAGTAGGGGCGCAATTGGCACCCATAGCCACCCCCTGAACTTGTTTGTAAAACTCACCCTCGTAAAACATGAAATTATTATGTAAAATGATATCCATTAGAGTAGTCGTAGCTAAAAAGTCATTGTTGGAAAAATGACCAAAGGTATTCATGTATTCTTCTAACCATTTCAGACCAATATCATGTGGAATACTACCAAATAGATCTATGACATCTATAGTTATGAAAATTAAATTTTCATGATATAATTCAGGTTGCACTTGTCTCAAAAAGTCCCATGAATCTTTGAGAATGGTGGGCCCTTGCCAGGACAATTCTTTGAGTTTATTGTCTACATACATGGCAAGTGGTGAAGTTACGGAACCTTCCGAGGCCACTATAAGGCGGAGTGGGGGGTTGCTGGGACATTTATGTACTTTTGGAATACCAAAAACTGAGGGTACCCGAGGTTTGGGACTAAATAAAAAATCAAATTCTTGTAAAGTAATGGTACCTTCTAGTAGTAAATCATTAAGCATACATGAAATATGAGAATTAGCAATATGAACTTCATTTAATGAAACTAATTTGTATTTCAAAACATTTCCAAGTTCTTGTTTCATTTTGGATTCATATAATATAACATCCATAACAACCATACCCCCTCCTTTGTCCGGTTGCATAATCCTGATGGAATCATCCCTTTTAAGTGTGTCTAAAAGAACATTTTCTTCCTTGGATAAATTAGAAAATACCCTGTGTTTTGATGTGTACTTCCTTATTTCTTTTTCCATAACGACTTCAAGGTTTTTTATCTGGGGGTGAATGGGGGATTAAATGTACTACGTTTTTTTAAAATGAAATTGTTTGTGGGTAACTGAAGATGATTTTGAAAAAAATATTGTTAAGTTCTTTTTCCTGATGAACATTTTCAAATCTATAATGGCCCTGGTAATGTTAACTTTCCTTGCAGGTATGTATTTGAAACCTTTTGAAAAAAGGTGAAAATGATCAAAATTGATTGAAATTGGACTATAGTTAAATATATTATAGCCATCGTAGGAAAAAATAGGGTCGTTGCTGACAATGGTATATTGCCATAAATCTCTAACTACCAGTTGGTCCCCCTTTCTTGACCATAATGGTTGTAATTGTAATGTACAAATGGTTTGTTCCGAATTCTGCTCGATCACCTGGGAAGGGGTGGAAAAGGTTGGTCCAAAGGGAATTCCTGATCAGACCTAGCATTGTTGACATCTGATTGAACTATTTCTTCATATTCTTGGTTTGCATTAACTTGTTCAACATCATGTGTTTCTTGTCGTTTAATTCTCTGAAAATATCTAGGTTTGGGATAAGATACCCCATCATGATACTCCTTCAAATCCCTCTCTATTTTCCCCTGTTTCCTTGAAATGTTCACATTGCAATTCTTATCCACCTGGGAAAAAATACTAAAATATTTGTTTTTTTCAACATCCACAGTGAATAAAACATCTTTAAGGATATTTTCATTAATCTTTTCCATGTCTTTAATAATTAGCGGTTTAATTCTTTCATTTTTATCCCTAATAGCCTTAACAACATCAAGGCCACATTGATCAAAAATATGAATCAAATTCTTGTGAAACTCTGTGCCCTCCATAACATTGTTAGGGTATTTAGATACCCTTAGTCCCTTTGGGACAATTTTGTGCTTTAAACATTCATTAAAATATACATTATCTACTTCTAATCTCTTGTATTTATCCATTAAAAAATACAACTGGTTCAAATTCTCTCTATACGTTAACGATTGGATGTCACTATCAGGCACTTTATCAGCATGAGCAGTGGGAAACACATAATTTTTATGAATAATGTCTTTAAAATTCAATGAGGTTTCAAAGGAAAACCTCCACTTGATTTAATTACGTTAGAGTCACCTGAACACGCTTTAGCGTGAATGTCACCATTTGAATTGTCCGTTTCCCTGATAGAAGGTAAAATATTCGTTTCTTCTTGGGTACGGAATATAAAAGGTGTATCCAAAATTTCGTTGGATTTAGAAATACTCCTAAAAGCTGTTGGAGCGTTCGTAGCCAGCGTTTCCTTGTGTACCTTCGGTCTAACGTCTCTTGCTGCTGGCTGGTTGCCTGGTACATTAGACGTCGTCATGCTAAGTGCAGAGCATGCTGGTGTCAGTAGTTCTATGAGCTGCGAGAGTTGTCCAATCATCTTCCTAAGCTCTCCCTGCAAAGAACTACGTGGAATTTCTTCATGGTCAGCCTCCGGTGTCTCAGCCATAACGTTACAAAAACCACAAAAGTAGACCAGCGAAAATAATACTCAAAATCCAAAAAATCACTGGGAGTCCACCAATGAGAGGAAAATAGATGTTTAATGAAGAAAACCAGCAGCACAACGAAATCACAATTTAACGCATCAAATGACAAATAGCGTTTTCGTAATCCTTCATCAGAATAATGAAGCACATCACTGTCGCTGCCTTATATCCCTAGTCCAATCAAAATACTAATTGTAAAATTATCTAATTGACTAATATTAATTAAATTAGTGAAATGGTGAACATTAAAAACAACCATTGACTTCTACTAAAATGCACAGTAATCGTGGTTAAAACTTTGTCTACAACCGACAATAAAATACATTACTTTAATAAATACTTGTATATAATTGCATGTGTTGTACTCACAACTACTTCAATAAAAAAGACATGCGTATATTTGTAAAATACTGTTAAAAATTGTTGGTTTTAATATCAATGATATAATTTAAAATAGTAAAATTATAGTTTAGCCTGTCTTAATTTTAATACAGGTTTTAGGGAAACCATGTCATTCAAACCTGGAGGACTGGATGCTTCTAACAATAATTGCCAGTACAGTTCACGATATTCCAGGTGTGTTTCCCACATGCCACCCATCACATCTTTACCTACAATTTCAATAACAAAAAATGTGTACTTTGCTCCATTGCAATTTAGTGAATGCCTATATAATGCATTGTTCATGTTTTGCTTGCTAATTTCATAGTGGTGCTCGTAAATTTTGTTTTTTAGTTTCCTTTCGGTCTTGCCTATGTAAAAAGAATCGCATAATTTACATAGAGCAAGATATACAAGACCATAGCTATGACAATTTGCATAACAATTACGATACAATTTCTTGTTTCTACTAACTAGTTCCAAGTAGGATGCATTATACAAAAAACTACACTGGGAGCAAGACCCACATTTATATGTACCAAATTTCCTACCCTTGTTGACAGAATTAATTTTACTGCTTGATTCAAATAAATTTTTAAATTCAAATCCTTCCTGTAAGTAAAATTCAAAGGGCTATGTCTTAATATATCAATATCTGTAATATCCTGAAATTTTGACCATTCTCTTGAGACCACATTCTTAATGATGCCAGAATCACCATTGTAATCCAGGATAAATGTATCTTGCTTGTTACTGTCAGTTAAAGTATCCTGAACTGGATGTGTAGTATTGTTGGATGCTTTCCCCAAAATGGGAGCAAACCTATCCTTTCTACCTTCATTGACTTCATTTTTCATTGCTTGAATAAGGGAAAGGGGGTAACCATGGTCAAGAAACATGTTACTAATTTTTTCACATTCTATACTGAAAATGTCCTCTTCTGAGGTCATCCTACTTGCCCTAACAAGTTGCCCTTTTATCAAATTCTTTTTTTGAAAAAATGGGTGTCCACTTGTAAAATGTAGGTAGGAATTTGAGAAGGTTGGTTTTCTATAAATTTTGGAAGAAAATTTTCTATCGGACTTTGTAATACAAACATCCAAATAATGAAACTCTGTTTTACTAATTTCATAAGTGAAATCCAAAAAAGTAGTGGTTTCCTTTAGATATACTAAAAATTCATAAAACTTTTCTTCTCCTGCTTTCCAAAATATACAAATATCATCTAAAAAACGTTTATAAAGTGTCCAACATTCCTTGAATTCACTATTTAAAACGTAATTAAATTCCCACCAGGACAAAATGATATTAGCATAAGTAGGGGCGCAATTGGCACCCATAGCCACCCCATGAACTTGTTTGTAAAACTCACCCTCGTAAAACATGAAATTGTTATGTAAAATGATGTCCATTAGAGTAGTCGTAGCTAAAAAGTAATTGTTGGAAAAATGACCAAAGGTATTCATGTATTCTTCTAACCATTTCAGACCAATATCATGTGGAATACTACCAAATAGATCTATGACATCTATAGTTATGAAAATTAAATTTTCATGATATAATTCAGGTTGCACTTGTCTCAAAAAGTCCCATGAATCTTTGAGAATGGTGGGCCCTTGCCAGGACAATTCTTTGAGTTTATTGTCTTCATACATGGCAACTGGTGAAGTTACGGAACCTTCCGAGGCCACTATAACACGGAGTGGGGGGTTGTTGGGACATTTATGTACTTTTGGAATACCAAAAACTGAGGGTACCCGAGGTTTGGGACTAAATAAAAAATCAAATTCTTGTAAAGTAATGGTACCTTCTAGTAGTAAATCATTAAGCATACATGAAATACGAGAATTAGCAATATGAACTTCATTTAATGAAACTAATTCGTATTTCAAAACATTTCCGAGTTCTTGTTTCATTTTGGATTCATATAATATAACATCCATAATAACCGTACTCCCTCCTTTGTCCGGTTGCATAATCCTGATGGAATCATCCCTTTTAAGTGTGTCTAAAAGAACATTTTCTTTCTTGGATAAATTAGAAAATACCCTCTGTTTTGATGTGTACTTCCTTATTTCTTTTTCCATAACGACTTCAAGGTTTTTTAACTGGGGGTGAATGGGGGGATTAAATGTACTACGTTTTTTTAAAATGAAATTGTTTGTGGGTAACTGAGGATGATTTTGAAAAAATATTGTTAAGTTCTTTTTCCTGATGAACATTTTCAAATCTATAATGGCCCTGGTAATGTTAACTTTCCTTGCAGGTATGTATTTGAAACCTTTTGAAAAAAGGTGAAAATGATCAAAATTTATCGAAATTGGACTATAGTTAAATATATTATAGCCATCGTAGGAAAAAATAGGGTCGTTGCTGACAATGGTATATTGCTGTAAATCTCTAACTACCAGTTGGTCCCCCTTCCTTGACCATAATGGTTGTAATTGTAATGTACAAATGGTTTGCTCAGAATTCTGCTCGATCGCCTGGGAAGGGGTGGAAAAGGTTGGTCCAAAGGGAATTCCTAATCAGATCTAGCATTGTTGACATCTGATTGAACTATTTCTTCATATTCTTGGTTTGCATTAACTTGTTCAACATCATGTGTTTCTTGTCATTTAATTCTCTGAAAATATCTAGGTTTGGGATAAGATTCCCCATCATGATACTCCTTCAAATCCCTCTCTATTTTCCCCTGTTTCCTTGAAATGTTCACATTGCAATTCTTATTCACCTGGGAAAAATACTAAAATATTTGTTTTTTTCAACATCCACAGTGAATAAAACATCTTTGAGGATATTTTCATTAATCTTTTCCATGTCTTTAATAATTAGCGGTTTAATTCTTTCATTTTCATCCCTAATAGCCTTAACAACATCAAGGCCACATTGATCAAAAATATGAATCAAATTCTTGTGAAACTCTGTGCCCTTTTATTTTACATTTGTTAACTGGTGGTGTCTGACTGAGCCGAAAAGGCCCTTTTTCATCAGAGGCCCAGGGAGAAAAGCTCCACAAAGAAAAATTACAGATACAATTAGATATTTAGACATGATCAGTATACACACAAATTACAATAGACATGTTTTTACAGTGGTATGAAGCACTTCAACAGTTACAGTGGAGAGTACAAACAAGAAAATATTAATTTAAAAACAAAGGTAATTAATAGATTTGTTGTGTACAGCTGAAATTTGGAACACAGGTAGTATACATACATAGTACACAGGTATAGTATATACATTGTACATTAGCCAGTGTTTGTGAGTACTAGTGAAAATTATTATCAAGTACTCTAGGTTTAGTGTGTGTACCTTATCCACTTTCACTAGCCTGGGGAGCAGTCATGGCACTGCCAACTTTGCTTGAGATGTTGCCTTATGATGTTTTTAAAGGAGGCTTTGGGTGATGTGTTTTGTATACTAGTGGGGAGACAGTTCCATTTTTTAGCCACTGAACCACTATATAATGTGTCTCCAAAACTATTGTAGCTGTTGGTGACGTCTAGTAGTAGTTTGCTTGATGATCTAAGATGCCTTTTGGCTGAATGATGTTGTACTAGGTTTTTGAGGGCAGGGCACTTATTGTGGAGGTAATAGATAGAATGACAGAGGCAGAGCTGATTGTAGGTTAAGAAGTTGGGCAGTTCAAGCCAGTTGAGCTGTCTCAAAGCAGTACAGTGATGAGTTCTATATAAGCAATTTGCATCAAAGTGGGCAATTCTGTTATAGCCGGCTTCCATTTTGCTTAGTTCAGTTTTGATGAGATTAGTCAGGATGGGAGATGCATAGAGTAGGGTGGATAAAACTAGGGAGCTAGCAATGGCTGATCTTGTCTTGTTGGCAAGAAATGGTTTGATACGGTAGAGTGATCCCAGTTTGGCATGTACTTTTTTAATAGTTAAGTTGAGATGACTATCAAATTTTAGGTGGGAGTCTATGGTTATTCCCAATAGCTTAGCCTGTGCCACTGGACTGATTGGAGTAGCATTCGTGGAGTAGATAATGAATTGACTGTTATCAGTGTTTTTGTTAGAACTTGTTATAATCAAAAGCTGAGTTTTCTTTGGATTGAGGATAAGTTGGGCTTTGGTAGATGACCACTTCAGCGAAAGTGCATTTCAACAAAAGTGCACTTTCGCTGAAGCCTACTCGACTGACTAAAAAAAACAAAACACAGAAAACATGTTATGCAGGGGGGCAAGCCGCCCTGCACACCCCACCCACCCCTACTTAAATATACCAACTCCAAGATTGCACTACAGCGAGGAAAAGGGAATATTCCCACTCCATGCTGTATTGTGATCTCTATACATCATTTTTGAAGTTTTGGTACTTCGAACAAATAGTCTCAACCAAGTGGGTTTCGAAGTACTGAAACTTCATGCAAACTAAGTAAACCCACACATATATATATATATATATATATATATATATATATATATATATATATATATATATATATATATATATATATATATATATATATATATATATATATATTTATAATACTGTAAAAAAACTACCAAACCAGTTGTTTTCAAAATGTTGTCAATTCATCAGTTCAACATGCTATACCTTCAACAAAGAGTCGGAATTTATGCCTACATCTTTAGTATTCCATTGTATGCTTTATTGTGCAATATTTACTTTCCTAATTTCAGTTGATATCCTATTATTAATTTCTGCTTTGTATATGTTTAGTTTTCTTTTCCTTCTGGGTTGCTTTGAAAAATATGCATTCATTTTGAAAAGCTAACCAAGTCAACACAATATTAATAACATAAACACATTAAAAATTAGAAGCAGAATGTGATTATTAGTGTGGATTCCACAATTCTTTATAATACGTACTCTCAGACTCTGGAAGCATTATATACTGCTAGAAAATTGTTGGCCAGCTACTGCTAAATTAAGTTTTTGCTTTTTTAGCTAACCCATTTTGGGCTGTTGTAATTTTTGCAAAGGGATTTCATATGAAACTCAGTTGATAAAAGACTATTTTCATATGACACCCCCCCCCCACAACACACACACACACACACACACACACACACATACACACCAGCAAGTACTGTTTCTTTCCTAGGGCTATGCATGTAAGAATAAACAGGAGAGAAGAAGCACAAATCTGTGGAGCTTTCATTTAGCTGAGATTCAGTAATTGTCAGAACTTTAGGGTTTTGAATGTCAAGGATAGGGTCTAATGGCTCTAAGTTGTCATCAGTGCTTCTAGCGTTTAAAAGATACAACTATAAGATACGAGCTAAACATTCAATGGAGTAAACATTACCTTTTAATGATTTGGTTAACTTTCTGTTGTTGATGTAAAATCCTGATCCCATGTAAAAATGGAAATGAAGTGGATTGATGATCATCATCATGATTGTAAGACAATGGCTAATGTCTGTTTGTAAGATATGGGATTGGGGAAGGGATGTTTGCTAAAAGAAGTTAAAGAAGAATTTGCTTAACTTGGTAAGGAATTTGAGGAGTTTTTTTTTGGCAAGGAGCATGATTTTGAGCAAGACAATATGTCCTTGAGAAGTTGAAAAATGGGTGAAGGTTAATCTTTCTGCAGCTGCATTTTTTACTTTAGAGGTGAAGAGCATGGCAGAGGAGAATAGCTTGCATAGCAGTTCTAAAAGAAGGAGAAAGATGCCCACAAACTAACAGTTGCAAGAAAGGCAGGTCACAACAACCTTTTTCAGTCCTGACTAGGGTTCATGGCAATAAAAACTGACAGTAAGAACATTGTAAAATGAAACTACTAAGCAAACTAATCAAAACTTACAATATCAATAAGCAAAAGCCATAGAAACTTTCAGCCATATTTACATCCGTGTAGTATATTTGGATCAGCAGTAGCACAAGGCAACAACAAATGGAAATGCAAGAATGGATTAAAATGACAGAAATACCGTGAGTGGGAAATTAAAAAAATAACTACTCTTGTAAAAAGCAGAATCAGTACTAGAATTTCACAATAAAATCGGTATCAAATAGCGGAAGTGATCAAAGATAGGATAATAAAAGTTGAATTTCTACCTGGGAACGGGAAACAGCTGCATGTTTAAAAAGAGGCTGAATGATTAAATGCTTTGGTCTTATAATCTGACTATTAATTAATATTCCTATATGACAGGCAAAACTAATTTATATTGTTTCCCCATCTGCATACTTGTGGGATACTGTAATGGAGAAGGGTATAGGATGTTACCTCTAAGCCAGGTCTAGATTATTGACCTAGGTCCATGAGATCCTTAAAATGCAGTACTGGTGTCCTCTAATGAAGTATTTATATGACACAAAGAGCTTTAATCTACATTACGCAGGGTGTTAATCCACTTCTGTCACTATTCTAACCCAGTTGAACTATTTGCATAGTTGGGGACATGCAACGTCTGTTTGAAGTATTTATCCTATTGTGCCTGAGCAGCCTTACTCCTCACATACCTGTGCAGACTTCCATCTATTGTTTGTTTGCTGCTATCAAGACCATGTGAAATATATATTTTCTTTACTCAGGATAACATACAATGTTCCCAGGGCAGTTACCCGAAGAAACTGAAAGACAGAGGTGAGCTCCCCATAACTATTTGTAGGTTGTCCCTACAGACTCCCAATAGGCTGCTATGATAGATGATGCATAGAAAATGTTTCTAGCATTACAGTAATTCCCCCCTGATAAATAAAATATGTTGGAGTTAATGTGGGGCTATGGAAGTCTAGGTCGAGCTTGTTTCTTACTCAGTGGTGTATGTTGCATGTAAACAACCTCCAATATCTATCTATCCATATATATATATATATATATATATATATATATGTATGTATGTATGAAGGCTAAAGGTAGTAATCAGGCTGTAATAATGGAGCTCTCATCTCATCTATCAGATTCAGAGTGATAAGGGACTTATGTTTTACTGACTAATCTTTAGAAGTGGTTGACTGCATGGTCCGGACTGACTGGTACAATAGTAACAAACATTTCTTTGCCTCTTCAGCTCTTATCGTCAAATCTGAAATCATGGCTTTTAGGGGGTAAATAATGTTTCAAATGCAAATGAACCCATTTGGTTGGTACTGCCTAGATAATAGCTTGTTCATGTATAGACACACACACACACGCACACACACACACACACACACACACACACACACACACACACACACACACACACACACACACACACACCGAAGAAGTTACCTGACCTGTTTAAGGTCCCCAGACTCCCTCAAGTTGTTGTTTCATGGGTTAAATTTGTCTATCCTATGAGCGGTATGGTTACAAGGTCACAAGATCCCAACATTTCTTCTTATATATAGAAAAAATGTCTAGTCCAACACTAACTTCTAAAAGCAGAACAGACATCTAAAGCTCTGACAGCCTCAGAATATTAGGCTTTCCAGGTGGTCTACAACATCATCCTCACCCTGAAGTACTTTGGCCGAAATGTCTGTAAACGTATATCTAGAGTGTGTCTTAAGTAGCAGCATAAAAAGCCACTGACACATGGTGTTCTTGGAGGTGTAATAATAAATAACTCCCATATTATTGTTCTTCACACAAGAAGAGAATTCCAAAAACTGGTGAGTTTAGAAAACCCACCTTGGCCATGAATCCCACTGTCTTGGAGAAATAATACAAAGCAGATTTATCTGTGACCACAGGGAATGCCACAGGACTGTTCTGACCATCTTGTTTATTTTTTTAATGCCTACATATCTAGATGTTGCATGGCATTCTGCACTTGAGATTCTTTTGACAATTTCCAGGTCTAGTCAAAGGCTTTATTGAGATGTCTGAGGAGTGCTACAATGATAGACCACACTTAAGTGAATATTGTGTGATCATTACAGAACCATGCTGACAAAGGATAACATTTCACAATTGTTGACAAACTCCAGAATATATTAGTAAATCATCTTTCAAAAATATTGACAAGAAAAATCACCTTAGTTATTGGTCTGCTGTTCTTCATAAATCAAGGTTTAGCAAAATGGCTGCTTATTACCTGCAGGAGATAATATACTTGAAGTCAGAGATAGACTAATGATATAGCTTGGTAAAAGGGCATCTTCAACAAAGGCATGTTAGAGACATTTTCTAGATAACTTTCAAAAGATTGATCTGACACATTTTTAATTAACAAAACTGTAGATTTGAGAAAGTAAGGAGATTGTGATTACTTATCCAAGCTGGTATGGGATACTTTAACTACTAGCTTGGCAAGTGAGGAGCATATATGTTCAGGACATTGGAATAGTGAGCATAACCTATTTGCTTATGCATTGGGATAAAAATACCTTGAATTATTTGGATGATCCAATACATTTCTTAATTTCAGACTAATATCTTTTGGGTAGCAAAAGACGTTTTTACTGTTATTTCCAGAAGAGACAATCTGAAGATCAGTAATAAAATGCCAAGTCTCAAAAATGCTAGACTAAACTATCTCAACTAAAACACAGAAAGCATTAAAAACCCATAATGATATAAACAGAAAAATATTAGAAACAGATAATAATGCAAACATATAACCCTGTCAACTAATAAAATATACAAATATACAAGAGTTTTGCCTGGGGGATGATCCTTCCTACCCCTTAAAATGTGCACAATACCTCCACAGCACAGTCTCAGATGATTGGTGGTCATCTACAGCCTATGCCCAGGGTAGGATATATAACAAAATAAAAATTATTTTTCTGCAGAGATATGACTATGCACTCACAATCTTCTCTTTGGAACAGCTGGCTTTAAGGACCTAATGATTGACAAGATTCACTAGGAACAGATGTTGGCCAATGGAAAGAAATAAAAAGGTCATAGCATTTATGATGCAGCATTGTTATAACTTTTTAAATCAGATGGATCCTGTTAAATATATTATTTTAAAACATTATAACAATTTAACATTGTTTCAACATTCTAAATAATAACTTTTATATTGTTTCAATCAATATCAGCATCAATCCTCCCCAAACAATTGTAGTATATCTGTAGGCCTTTTTCTGCAAAATCAAAAACAAGCTGAACAAGCAAATTAATACAGTTTAGCTGCAGAATAATCAGGCTAATGAAGATAAAGTTTATTATGATCTTGTTCATTTTGCAGCAAAAAGACAACAAAAATAGTGTCGTTCTCACACACTCACTCACTTTCACTTAGTCATGCATTCACTCACTCGCTCATTTGATGACTCAGCTGTCACTCACTCACTCACTCACTCACTCACTCACTCACTCACTTTCATCAATTAAGTAAGTTAAAATAAGAGTACTTAGTCAATTTATTTTATTTGGTGTTCACTGACGTTATCTGGCTGATAATTATAAAACTGAGTGAGTAAATGATTGTTACTAGCAGTCAGACAATGTGGGCTGAGATCATTAAATAAATATATTTTTTCAGTTTGCCAGTAATATTTTTGCAAGAAAACCATGTTGTCCCTACACAATCTGATATTTAATTCATTAACATCTATGTAATTGAAATGCTGCACTTTATACAGCCAACATGCATCCTTATATTCCAGAGCATTTCTTAAAAAATCAACTTAAAAAAAATAAGATAATCTTGTCTTTTCTACTGCAGTACATCTTAGATTAACAATCTTAATGTCATTCTATTAATTAATCCTCATCCTTTCTAATATTGCCTATTATAAGCTGGCAAGTTGCTTAGTTAAAAAGAAAGGTCTGGATGCCATACGGAGTTATGGGTGTTAACTGGAAGTGTACAAAAAGGCACTATAGGCCTGAATTAGTCCAATCAAAAATGTGCACAGCACTTTTTTCTTTAAGAGAGAGATTATCCCTTTATACTTTAATGTGGTATGTGGTACAACCCCAGGACTATATATAACTCATAAGAGTTTGGGTTTCTTTGAATTATTACCTGACAATTTCATCAGATTCAACAGTTTGCCTATAAGTACCATGATACACAGCACACAATTATATACAGAATTAACATTTCTTAATCTTAGATATCTTATTTGACTTTCTAAGCTGACAAGGAAAGACATAATTAATATCTCTCTGTCATTTTAGTGAGCAAATGGAATTATCATTAAGTCCAAACAGAAAACAGAGGTTAACAACAGTGGACACATTCAGCATCTATAATATCTATAGTCTTAGATAATTATAAACTGACAGCTTCTTCCCTTGCAATACTGTCTATATTTGGTTAATAAGCAAAACACTGCAAAAATAGTTTTTATATTTCTTAAGAAAAACATGTAAAAGATTAAAATAAGCCATGGTAGTAGGGAAGGGAGAGTACAAAAGTTGTTTGACAAGCAATATATAACATTTAAGAAGTATTTGTATTACTTATTTCCTATATTTTTTCTCTGCAATATATAAATTTCCATATTTAAGTAACTGCCAAAAAACGTATCCCACTACAGTATAAGAGGACCAGTTCCCATGCATGGAAACATTCACCTTTATGACAATAAAAATGTGAATAGATTCAATCCAGGTAGCCTACTATAAGATGAAGACTGAATGCTTGAGCTTCAGTTGTCCAAGTTTCAACCCATTGGTGAGCAGAGTTTCTCCCTAGGAAATCACTGTTGAGTTGTGCTGTGATTCCTTTTTTGGGGGGAATTAAACCCTTTTTAGAATTGTTGCAATTGTGGATTTGGTATATATAAGTTTGGGTGGTGTGTCAGTCTTGCCCCCCCCCCCACAACAAATACTTAAAAAAGTGTTTTTCAGCATTTTTTCAGTGAATGAAGTATGGCACTGATTCTCTTGTGCATTTGGTTTCACCTACTCATAGTGGAAGCAATACTTCATGTAAGTTAATAAAACATGATACAACAAAATGTATTACGTGATATGCTGCTAGCATGCCAAGCAGATGCAGTTATTTTACCCTGGTAAATATTTAGTGTGGAAAAAATGTTCACATTTATAAGGCAACACCAAAAATCAGTGGGAGATTCCTAAGCATTAAGTATACATACTTACATTTACTGATGCGTTAAACAGTGCAGTTTAGCCTTCTAGCTTTATACTCTTAGCAGGTGCACATTGGACACATCAGAATCAGTAATTCTGGTTAAGAAAAAGAAAAGATAAACAGAAATTGTTTGTTTGACTTGTCAATTTTTTCTATACTTGTGATTAGATACCTGGTCTTACTAACCTCATGAAATGCAAAGCAGCAATATTTAACCAAATGAATTTTGTTTACATATTCTCCCTGACTGGGGTTAAGGCATTAATTAAGTTTTAAGAATTAAAACTGTATCTTAGTTTTTCATTATTGTTGCACTTTTGATACTGAAACTTGTACCACCAGTATGATGCACAAGGCATTGTGAGAGAAACACTAAAGACACATTTCCAGACATCAGTGATCCATTAGTCATGTCTGTGGTATAAGAACTTTTACACACCTTAGCAAACATTTTGGACTGCCTGCTGCTATTACTTATAAATATTGTACTGTGCATTTTTAAAGTTTTCATTACAGCCTTTGGGTAAAGAAACAAGGGAAGGTGAAGGAGATGCATGCATTTGTGTGTGTGTGTGTGTGTGTGTGTGTGTGTGTGTGTGTGTGTGTGTGTGTGTATGTGTGTGTATGTGTTTGTGCATGTGTACATATATTCATTATTATTTACAGTCACAGTGCATGGGATTTTGATGCTGTTGAACCATCTTGCACAACATACACAATATGCATGCATCAGTATATTTTATTTTATTCAATTGTTAACTGGCGATGATCACTGAGCAAAACCATTCCATTTCAGTGGCAGCCCAGAAGCATTGCCTGGTTAACTAACTTGCACAGAGTCATACAATAGACAATAGGAGGGGAAAGAAATTAAAACTTTAGCCCTTGACTACACGAAGAAGCTCTTAAATAGCTCAGAGGCTTAATTATTTGCCATAACTGACAGGCTGTACAATATGCTAACTGTGATTCACTTCTGTAAAGCACATTGTGACATCCCCACCCTGGGCCAGTAATCAAGGAGCTTTAATCCTCACCACTGACACTGGAGAGGGACATTCACTTGGAACAAAAGTGGACACACCAAGTATTTCCAGATACAGCTGTCTGCATCAAGCACAATTTCCCTTGAGAGCACATAAGCAATGCACTGAGTCTAGGGGCTGGTTTCTCCCTCTCTTCAAATCCCCAATAAGAATCCCCTCTAGCATAGTTATAGAGTTGAGTCCTCAGCCGAGTGTCCAAGCCAAGTCCTCCAGCACCGTCTCTGTGAAACCAGTGCTTTGTGTCCCACACACACTCGTTTACGTTTGATTTTTCACACATACACATACCTGGGAAAGGCTGGTACAGATTTACTAGCTGTGCCCATTCTGCCTAGACTATAAGGTAGCTACTGCCACCAGACACTTCAAAGCCAGCTTCTCTAAGGCTCTTATAATGGTATCTAATTATACTGAGTGAAAGTAATATTAATACAAATGGTAATGTTGATCAAACAGCAAGGCTTTCAGGACTGGCTGCAGTGTCACTGACTATATATGAGTACTCTCAAAGGTTAAAATATTATCTAAAGGACCAGCCACAGTGAAAAGTTTAAATATATTTAATAATAAATAAGAGAACATAAAAATACTAAATATCTATTTACATTAAACGCCAGAGTTTCAACCACAAGAAATATTAAAATAACAGATGAATATATTCACACAGATACAGAAAAACAGTACTTAACTAATCTCACTATATTTTCCTAACTGATCTAAAGAATTACCACTCCCTGGTCACTTACTAGAGCAAGACAAGATGAAGTAGGTGAGTTATCCTTCTTTGTCAGGCTCCAGAAACAGAATGCAATGAGACTTCAGTCTCATGTAGTATTAATTTTAGTGATGGATTACAGAATGACAT